>NC_056725.1:980475395-980570395 GCF_019279795.1 Protopterus annectens | reverse complement strand
ATGGATGTATGGGTGTCTGCATATGTATATATCTGTATGAGGGTATTTACTTATATTCTGTCTCTGTATGTATACATTTGTACTACGGAGAGGGTGGGGTATAACTCCATGTAGGTATAGGTATATATACACACACACCTCTACATTTTTACATCTACATCTGGTTAATCCGTTCTTTGCCATGTACAATAGACTGTGCTGCGGTGGGACTCGTAGCGGGTGTGGCTGCTCGTTGGGCGGCGCCTCTGTCCAATGAACACTATTTCTTACATCCCTGGACTGTCCGTATAGACCCACTCCAGCAAACACCTGCACACCTAGACCCATAATTAGCTACCCATAGTTCCTCCACCCACACCTCCTCTACAGCATTCATCCTTACTCTGGGTGCAGGTCAGGTCTAAACACACCAGTAGACTGCCCACTCTCTACTTCACAGGACCCATATCGTACATTGTCTTGACCCATGGGTCATCAGGCTTTCCCACCCATGTATATTGGGTATGTACACAACCCACCTTGATAGGTCATTGCACGGGATTCCTCCTATAACAAGACAATTTTTGGGGTGTCCCGCAAGGGACGCTCCTGTCTCTGTTCCAAGATTAGACTTCACAGGTCTACTATGCCCCCACCCCGGTTGTGTCCTGCCTGTGGTCTGGGGAGCAGTGGAATGTTTACATTGTTTGTGGGTTTGTTTGTATGTTTCCTCTGTCCAGCTGGGGGGGGGGTTCATGCTACATGTTACACGTTTCTTGCTTGGGTTCCTCACCTCCATTGGCATGGCCTGTGAACATATGTCATTCTTAGGTGCTCTAGCTTATCATAGGTATATATCTGTGTATATCTACGTACACACACACACACACACATATATATATATATATATATATATATATATATATATATATATATATATATATATGTATTACTGTATATATATCTAACGACATGTGGATATATGGGTGTCTGCATATGTATATCTGTATTTGTGGGTATTTATTTATATGTCTATTTATGTATGCATACATTTGTACTACAGACAAGGGAGGTAAACATCTATATAGTTATGGGTATCCATACAAACACATATACCTCTAATTCTTTAGCTGCATATCCGGTAATGTTGAAAGGTATTGCTGGGTACTGTGTTTCATCTGCAAACCGGCCAACCTTGTGTACCACGTATGCTTTGCCATACCTAAGACTAACCCCGTTAGTGTACACAGACCCACACGTGACACCGACCATTTAATACGGTGTGCTTAAGGCACTTTCAAGTGGTTGTGAGCGGGTTTGCACAGAGGTTAGCACTGCTGACTTCCGGTCACAGTGTGTTACATGTAGTTAGCGTCGCCTTTGCTTGACCTGTGTCGGCGGTGCTTCACCCCGCCCATACGCACTTGCACATGCTTACTATTTCTTACATATGCTTACTACTACTTATCTGTGCTTACGCCTGCTTATTGCTGACTTATTCATTCTGGTACTGACTCTTCACATGTGCATGTCATGCAGTACTCCAGTTTACATTTAATTGTTATTTGGTAGGTTCTACAGCAATAAAATGTATATAATTGTCCGTATACAGATAACACTTGGTAAATGGTATGTGGTGCAGTGGGACTCGAGCCGGGAATGCCTCCTCGTTAGACAGATGCTCTGACCACTACGCTATTGCTGTGCTGCTTCATTTTCTGTACCTTCCTTGTTTTCCTCTTCAGCCTTTCATGCTGCTTTACCCGTGGCTACGCGATGGACAGACCCGTGCACCTATGGTTAGCTGTACTCAGAGTTTTAAAAACATTACTACAAGGGTTTCTTCGTGTTTTTTTTCAGTGTACTGTTGCTGTTGAACACATGGGGACTGTTGGTGGGGATATGCGGACACTTATGAGTGGTCTCGCTCTTTTATGTACACATTCTTCTGTTCTAGTTTGCAGGGGCATGTTTATTCTGAGAGCCCTGCTCTCAGACACGCCCCCTGCACTCATCCATGCTCCATGTAGCATTAGATGTTCAGGCAGCACACCTTCCTTAATATGCATGGCGTGCTGCCGTCCTCCTCTTAGTCAGGCGCTTTCGTGGAGGACTAGAGTAGTCCTGCATGGAGGATTAATTAATCTGGGGACACTTTTTGTACTTTTGCTGTATATGAATTCAACAAACAAAATCCAATTGTGCATTCCTGGATATTATCATTCCCTTCCACGTCCTCACGATACACATCCCGGGTTCTGTCCCTCATCAAAATCACTTTGAATTTACTATATCTGAATTTACCACGTTTGAATAGATATAAAATTGTGACACAGAAGGTATGAACAGCTGTTAGCTGTCAAACTAAAGTTACAATTAACACTCTTTATAAGCATTCAGTTAGTGGTTCTGGATATCAGAGTTTATGCTGCTCATAATAAATAACATAGAATTGGATGCTTGATGAAGCCATGCTAATAATGCTATTGATCATCATTGCAGCTGAGGCCAGAAGTTCATTTTCTTTGGACGAATATGTAACTGAATATTAACTTCAGTATGAAGCTTGAGAAAGTAAAATGGAGTATTTTTGCATGACATCCAGGGTACTTTGTGAAATTAGATCATTTTTAATTTATTAATTGATAAAAAGTAAGCATGTGTTCAATGGGAAATATTTGTGCGGAATTTTTTCTGATGAATTCTTGTTTCATTGATGAATGCACTTAGCTTTTTAGCAGAATATGCTATCGGTATCCAAGTATGGCATTTTATTTCTATTTATTTTTGTAAGCTCTTAGTTTATGCACAGTATTAGTTTGTTGGTTGTGCTGCAGTAGCGTTGTCGTCTCACAGTAAGACATTGTCTTGTTTGATTGTCAGCTAGTGTGTCTTTTGTGTGAAGACATGCATGGATGGGCGTACCTTCATTGAAGGCTGTGCATCAGGGCCGGCAACTTGGCACGTAAAAAAATCTGCTGGCAATCATTAGCGAACTGGAGTTCTGCTGTTGCGACCCCTAACCGGGAAAAGCCGAAAGTCACAACAATTAGTTTGTTTTGGAAACAATGCAAAAACTAAATAACTATACACACACTCTTTGAAACTATGAAACACAAGTACACAATGTAACTAAGTACTTAAGTTACTGTTATGTTTTTGTGTTTCAAAATTACCTTCACACATACAGAGGAAGTTGTAACTTTTCTGTGTGTGTGTGGGCAAGTTTCACCTGAGCCGAAAAATCATAAGGGCATGCCTGCTGGTGCTGCAGCCACTCAGCCAGCAAAGTGGACAGTAGTTTAGTTGTTTTACGCAAGAGAGAGACTAGTCAGTGAAGTAATACCATTTGGCTTTTAGGGCTGCTGAACTGGGTTCTATCGTAGTTTTTCATTATATAAATATATATATATATATATATATATGTGTGTGTGTGTGTGTGTGTGTGTGTGTATATATATATATATATATATATATATATATATATATATATATATATATATATATATATATGTATATGGGTCCCCTTCACATGGTTGACATTTCAGAATGTCGAAGACCATATGGCCGAGACCATATGATCGACATTCAAAATGTCGACCGTATGGAACCGGCATCTCCAAACAGTGCGGAATGGAAAGATTTCTATCTTCTGCACTGTAGTGCAATCTCAGAGTTGGTATATTTAAGTTCCAGGGGGGTGTGCTGGGCATAGCCCTCCTGCTGGCAGCATGGAGATAAGATTTTGTTGTGTTTTTGTTTTTTGGGTTTTTTTTTTGTATGGTTGACATTTGAATGTCAGCCACATGGTCTCAGCCATATGGTTTTTGACATTCTGAAATGTCGGCCATATCAAGTAGACCCATATATATATATATATATATATATATATATATATATATATATATATTTAAGTTCAAATGCAAGAAGTTAGTATAAAATTTTAAAGCAGGATTTAAAGAGGGCTAAAGACATGATGGTAGTTTTATGCGTAAAACAGAAGCAGTATTTGTTTTATTTTAATCCAGGCATATTTTACTGAAGTTGTATAGCAAACATATTAGCAATGCTCCAATTATGGCAAGAAAAAGCTCATGCTTAAGATGGGCTAATTAAGTGAGTGTGGAGAGTAGGTTATGTGTGGACTATATTATTTTAATGTCTAGCTCTTAGGACATGAGCTAGCAAGACTATTTACTCCGTGTTTCTTAGAGTGTCACCGTGGCTGAAAAAATCTCTCATCAGTCTTTGTTGAAGTTTTTTTCAGGTTTTCTCTCCTGACACAATTGTCCAGTGGCCTGGGCAACAACATTCACACAGAGAACTTTTTACTGAACTCAGTCACTGGCAGAAAAAGTGACCGGGAACATTCATTCCCTGAAACTATTAAGTCTTAAGTGTAATTATTCATTCATTATTAATGGTAATTTACCACTTTTTAAACAAAAGTCACAATTTTTTTAGTAATTATTTAGATACAGAGGGCAAAAAGAAATAGTCAAAAAGCAGGGACATGCAGTGAAACCTGGGTCAGTTCAGAGGTATGTTTTCAATGCATTAGTAGACAGCTCTTGTTAATTTATGTATTTACTTATTTGCTTTTGTTTACTGGGAAAGTCTGACTGGCACTAGATGTCTACTTTCAGCATGCACTCAAGGCAGAAAGCTCTAAGCAAGGATGCAAAACATCACTAAAAATTGATAACAGTTATATTAAAAAATAATTAGCAACAAAAGGTTGTAAATAAAAAAGAGAAGAAACATGCTCTTAACTGCTTCAGCTTTGTTTGAGCATATTATTAAAACTCTAAAATACAGCAATATTAAGTCCCTTCATAGGAAGGTTAGTTGCTGCAGTGGTTCTTTCACCAGACTGGTATACTAAAGGTCCAAGGTTCCAATTAGTTTTATGTGATTTTGGAATATAAGTTCTTTTATTTTTATAGGTTCACGGGGAAGTACTAGGCTAGCTGCCCTTGCATGCCATTTTAAGACAAGCCAGTTTCCCTTTTTGTGCTCAAACGAACCCATCCCAGTTGGTTAGAGATTTGCCTTAGCTATCCCATGGTTGATAACTATATATCACACCTAAGGAGATCAATACCATAAATAATTTGAGGGGACTAATGTATGCGATAATGCACTTAGGAGCTGGCTCTGTCCATTAGTAGTACAGGGGCATTCCTGGGGTAAACTTTCTGTTTCCCATTCATAGATCCATGTTGCTCTTGAATATGGACATGGATGAATTTTGTTTTATGTGAATGGGAAGTCTGTTCCAGAGCAGCTGTATCCCTGCGTGATATGCCTGCCTCTCCAAATCTTTCTGTTGATGTTGCAGAAGAGGTTTAGATCCCTAGAACAAGTATTTCTGATGCCCTTTGACTTATTGATGTGCAGTAAATCCATCCGAAATGAAGTGGAGGATGCCTTGCATGCAGACACAGGTAATCTCTTTGCAGTTTGTAGGATACCGAGTATAGTGACAGGGCTTTGGGTTGGTCATGTAGGACATTTTGTTTAGGCCTTTTATACTTTTAGTACAGTATCTTTGTGGGCATTGCAGTTGTTGCATGCGTCTGGACAGATATATGCCAAACGAGGAATTATATTCAATAATTGGCCTAATGAGGACTGAGTAAAAGAGAGGCAATGACATCTTTAGATCTAGACACAATCCCTTTAATTATAAGCTGTAAAATAGTGAAGGACTTTCTTACAGCAATGGACAAATGTTTGTCAAAAGTTATGTCACTATCCACATAAGTTCTGGCAGGTCCTACCTTATGCATGGTAATGACTGTAGCTGCTTTCTATTTGCTAGGTTAAAAACCCATGTGGAGGCTGAGATTGAACAGTGTTTTTAGGAGTGTCACTGAATCATGCTTCATGCTATTTCAGATGCATCCAGGGATATTGTCAGGACCAATAAATTCAGTATTTATAGCTTTTGAAAGCACTTTAAGGATTTGGTCTTATGTGATGGCTTGGTGGATAACTACTGGAACTATGGTATATAGTGTCCTGGGTACAAGACCTGCATGGCTGTTTATTAAACTCCAGCTGTACTTGGTTGCATACCGCCTACTCAGAGGTGATCTCTGCCTGACATACAAGGCCAAGTCCTACCCAGAACTGATGGACATGCTCCACCTAAAGAAAACCATATCCCCTCGAGCCATACGCCCCAGGGATCTAAACCTCACCACAACAATAAATAGGATGTTCCGTGTGTTAGATCAAGTTATAGGGGACTGGAAAGGAGGCCCATGTTCCATTTTATTGGAGCAGAAGGAACTCCTATGGCAGTTGAGATTAGACTCTGGTGGAAATCATGGTCTCAATGAGACTATATCCCTTACTTGTATTTTGAAAATAAAAACTTGGGTGGATGAATGAGAACAAGATTCAACAAATACTTTGGCAGTATGAGTTTAGTTACTAAGATAGTGCATACACATGTAGAATAGGTTTAAAAGTTCTAAGTAAATAAGTATTTAAAATAAATACATATAAATGTAATATAGTATATTTAATTAATTAAAGTTTTAATATATGTAGGGCAGTAATATACACTGGGAAACAGAAAGTTTACCCCAGGAATGCCCCTGTACTAGTAATGGACAGAGTCAGCTCCTAAGTGCATTATCGCATACATTAGTCCCCTCAAATTATTTATGGTATTGATCCAAGTTATTCTCCTTAGGTGTGATATATAGTTATCAACCATGGGATAGCTAAGGCAAATCTCTAACCAAGGAGAGACCTATGGGTTGTTGTTTGTCTGAAGAAGTCTGGGTATTGTCCCAGACGAAAAGCACTTCACATTAAATTCTTGAGTGTTCGAGTGCATCCAGCAGTTCTTGTTTTATTTGGTTTGTTTTAGTCTTTTTAGTTTCTTTCAGTTTGGTTATGGCTACTGGATTTATGCTTGACAACTCTCTCGAACGTACGCCATTACTGATGCAGAACGCGTTGGAAGATATGCGTGAATCAAGTAACCTCATCCTTACTTTTGAACAACTTGAGTCAGAGACTAGATGCGTTAAATGCATGTATTGACAGTTTTTTCTAGCTGAGACTGTTACAACAAAGAGACACAGTAGCAACTGGAGCAAATGAAGTGCCATGTATACCTAAAGGAACTGTTAATATTGACCTGGGGCACCCACACCTTTCTTTACCATTTCCAGGTAATGAAACGCATATGGATGGATGGGCTTCCCGATGTGGAGCATTGGCTACGAGAACAACCACCCTGCCTTAGAACCAACAGGCAAACTCGGGAGGAACCAGCACAAGTGGCTACTAACATACTGATTACAGTAAAACTAAGGGATTTAGATTCTAAATCCTTGAAAATTAAGAAATTACAGTTAGAAATTAGTTATTTTAATGAATGCAAAAAAGAAGGTGAGGTACCTAAAGGCCTTCGGTCATGGCAGCATCCATCTGGCTTGGAACCAGGTATTTTTTAAAGAATTAATAGTATTGTTTGACAAACATGGAACAGAACTCAAGGACTTAATGTGTAAACACTACCAAATTAGTATTGATAATCTAACTTTGGAAATCACTAAACTAGATTGGGACATCAAAGGGGATAGTGATTTCCAAAGATATTATTACGACTATAATAGAATCTTCACTACTATTAGGCAACAAATAATAAAAAACACTGACAACAAGTTGAAGAAGTTACATAGGGACATTACAGACTACAAGAACGAGGTAGCTTACCCTCCTCCCCCTCTTTCTCAATCTCGCAATTTTATTGGACAGAATGTTACACACCCTAATTCTGTGAACGCAAACAATGCCAGATTAGAAAGTCAGTTTGCAACATCGGGAACTTCTCCAATGAACGGAAATGCTGAGGGCAATATAAATAACCGATATAATGGACCTAGAGAGAATAACCAGAACTACGACCACCCACATGAAACTCTAGGAAATGACCAACAGGTTTTCCAAACAAGGGGCAGAACCATCAGCGGAGTTACAATACCTGAAGCAAGAACAACAGCAGGAAGGGGTCCAACAACGTGAGGAGATAACAGAGAGAACTGTGAGTGTGCTAACTAACACAGAAGGTGACTTTAACCTTTACAATTTTACTGACTTTGAGATACCGGTTTGTTTATGTGATTTTTTTGCCAAAGGACTGACATTTGTACCATCAAAGAGGTTTGACTTGGCTAGAAGACTGATTGACTTAAAACTTTATGTAAGGAAACTGAACCTTGCTTTATTATTTGGGAGCACTAATGAAAACAACAGTACATTAAGTGTCTCAAGTATATTTAACCCACCTGTACACCCTTTGTTATTGTTATTTGAGTCTATGTGTGAAATTGAATTTAGGACTCTAGCTAGATGAAGTACAAACATTATTCCTAATATGTCTAAGATAGAGGAAGATGCTTTGAACTTACTGAAGACACTACCTATTAGGTTTTTAAAACCTGATAAAGGGGGTGTATTGGTTTTTATGAGTACTGACGAATATAATGCAAGAATGTTAAAAGTATTAAATACTGACACTTACGAGAAGGCAAGTATCAGTGAACTGAACGGTGCTTACAAATGCATAAACTCTTTTTACAACGACTTGTTTATTGAAGGTTTGATTGACCTGGTAACATTTAATTATGTATCAGTTTTAGCCCCCAGAGTCCCTGCTATCTTTGGCACTACGAAGTTACACAAAAGTATTAGTGACCCTCCGCTGAGAGTGTTAGTGAATGCTAGAGGGTCAATTACGTATGCAAGTGCAAAGTTTGTGGACACTATTTTGAAAAAATATGTTAGTTTGGAAAGCCAGATATGCAGGGACTCTTGGGCTTTCCTGGCAGCACTAAATGAACTCCCATATAGTGAGACAGTTTCCCTGTTAACTATAGATGTAAAAGATTTATATTTTTCCATTCCGCTGAGCGGGCGGGAGTGGAGTGGGTCTAGAAGCTGTGATAATACAGCACCAAAAAAACTCTGATTACTAGTCCAGGAAGGAATTTGACGGACATAATTTTACAATCAACTTTGTGTTTTTTTAATGAGATTTATCACAGTGAGTGATTAGTTCAAGAATAGGGCTCACCATGTGGGGCAAGTTTTACAATATGGTGTTAAAGCAATGGGAACACTGTTTTATTACAATAATAATAATTTTTTTAGGTTATTATTATTTGTTTTACACGCTTAGTTTTGTGATGTTCCAGAATGACCAAAGTACAGTTGGTACAGTTGACGACTTTATCAATGGTAGTACTGATTTCTTGACATTTACATATACTGTCCATACAACTAGAATTAATTATTTAGATGTGCACCTTCAAAAAAAAATATTTTAATAAGTGTTACATAGCCAAGATATACCGTAAGAACACTTATTCAATTACCATGTTACACTATTCTAGTTCACACCCTCCTCACCAAAAGCGTTCAGTAATAAAAGGGCAGTTAGTGAGGGCTGCACGTATGGTTACGGATGATGAGGCCTTTGTAGAAGAATGTAGTTTACTGAGTAGAATGTTTACTAACAGAGGCTACCCTGTGAACTTGGTGAGAGAATTGGTGTGCGAGGTACAGAATAAAAGGAAATCAGGGGTATATACCCCTATTTTAAGAAAGATAGTAGGAAATGACCAAACTCACGATGACCAAAGACACAAAGACTGTAAGGAAGGAAGAAATATGAACTATACTAGTAGTGTTATTACACCGTTTAGTGTAGATGCTGATGAATTGAAGTATATCTAGAGGAGGTATTGGAATTTATTGCATACAGAAAATGGGTGGAGAGAAAAACTGGGTGAGTCTCCTGTAATTATTTACAGAAAAGACAGGAATATAAAGCAATTACTGGAGACTAAGGCTACCAGTATGGCAGGATCCTCTGGAACATTTAGATGTGAGAACTGTAACTATTGTAAATATATAGCAACAGGAACTAATGTTACAGTGAATGGTAAAACCTACAAACCAGTAGGAAGGTACAACTGTAATTCTAAGTCAGATGTTTATTTGGCTCAGTGCGAAGGTTGTACTACATTGTATGTAGGTAAGACTGATAGAAGGCTAAGAGAGAGAATATATGAACATATATGAACATATATATGGTAAAAGGAGGTCATTGTCCCACTGTACTCATCCCTCATTAGACCCATTATAGAATACAATGCCCCATTTGGTATGTACCTCTCAAGACATCTGCAACAACTGGAAAGGCCTCAGAAATACCTCACTAAAAGAATCACAGGCCTAAAGCAGATGCTCTACGCTGACCGCCTTAAAAAACTCCAGCTATACTCTGTCGCATATCGTCTACTTAGAGGCGATCTCTGCTTAACATACAAGGCCATGTCAAAGCCAGAGCTTTTGGACATGCTACACTTAAAGAAATCCCAATCTCTCAGAGCTACACGCTCCAGGGATCTAAACCTTGTCATCACAATAAACAAAACATGCTGGAGGGATAGGTTCCTGACCCAGAGACTCCCCAGACTCTGGAATAGATTGCCCATACATGTCAAGCAGAGTGCCTCTTTGGACCTCTTCAAGAGGAACCTTGACGATTGGATGGGAGAAAGGAAATTCACCCCAGGGATCACGTCAGTCGCCCTGCTAGACAGGGGTCCAGGAAAGTAAATAATGTGGGAAGAAATAGCCAGGGAATTGTTATGGCTAGGCTTGTATAGGCCCTAGGGCTGATAGCCTAGTACCAACCTATGAACCTATGAACCTATGATTAGAAGTAATAAAACTGAGAACGCACTAGCCAAACATTGTAAAGAATTTCCAACACACACATTTTTGTTCCGTGTGTTAGATGAAGTTATAGGGGACTGGAAAGGAGGCCCGTGTTCCCTTTTATTGGAGAAGAAGGAACTCCTATGGCAGTTGAGATTAGAGTCTGGTGGAAATCATGGTCTCAATGAGACTATATCCCTTACTTGTATTTTGAAACTAAAAAACTTGGGTAGATGAAGGAGGGTAGTAATATACATTGGTTTTTAAATATACTTTTTTAACTAGTTGGCTCTGTGGTGGGGTTTATTGTTGGTTGTATGTGTTTTTAATTAATTTATGTATTCATTACTAATTAACCAACTTTATTAATTAACCAATGTGTATTTAAGGAGTGACCTATGGGTTGTTGTTTGTCTGAAGAAGTCTGGGTATTGTCCCAGACGAAAAGCACTTCACATTAAATTCTTGAGTGTTCGAGTACATCCAGCAGTTCTTGTTTTATTTGGTTTATTTTAGTCTTTGTAGTTTCTTTCAATAAATAGGATGTGCTGGAGGGATAGATTCCTGTCCCAGAGACAACCCATGCTCTGGAACAAGATTCCAGTCTACATTAGGCAGAGCTCCTCACTAACCCTCTTCAAGAAATACCTTGACGAGTGGTTGGGAAACAGAAAGTTTTCCCCGGGGATCACTTCAATAGCTCTGCTTGACAGAGGCACAGGGAACTAATCTAAAGGGGCGGCGAAAGCTAACACATTCCGGCTAGGCTTATAAATGCCTTCGGGCAGATAGCCTACTACCTACCTATGAACCTATGATAGCTAGAGGCGAGCCAGTTTCAGCTATATCTTGATATCTTAATATTCTTTTAATCTGGATAGTCTTTTAAGACTATTAAACTGCATGTTACAGAACTATTAGTCACAATAATCATAGTTAGTATCTGTTTTAGACCCACTTCCATAGCAACCATCTTCACTAGATTCATCTCAGGGTTTGCTCACTAACCATATTTTACCTCACTGATTTACCCATTTGGTTTCATTAGCTTATAGCTTTCAGTTAGATTACAACTTAGGTCTTGATTACCCTTTATTGTATTATATTGGTTTATATATTAAATCTGTGAATTTTCTTTCACGGATTATTTGTGCTTCTGCTACACTTCAGTATTACAGTCAATATCCTATAGCAAGCAATATAGGGTAAGTATATACTTATTCATTCATCCTGAGTAATTGTCATCTCTCATCTCTACAGGGTTACTTTTGTGGGCCGTATTCATAGTCTGGATAAGCAAATCCCAGACTTTCAGCATGCATACCTCCATGTGAAGAAGTTCTGAACATACCCCCTACAGCAAAAGCGTCACATGCTTAACTCATAAGCAATAATGTAAAGGTTTCACTTTAGTGCTTGTGCATACTAGGGCATTTTACTGAAGTGGTTGCTTGGGACTGCTTCATTCTGGTTCTTGTGCATACCTGGGCATACTCCTGAAGGGGTTGCTTGGGGAAATGTTTCATTTTGGTTCTTGTGCATATCTGGACATACTCTTCAAATGGGTTGCTTGGGGAAATAATTCATTTGTATGTCAGGGAAGTGCTTGCACATACATGGTCGGATAGCTGAAGTGATTGCTGGGCAAAATAATTCATTGTGGCATTTTAGTACTTATGCATACTTAATACAAACTAATGAAGGGGTTGCTGTGGAAAATAATTAATTTGGGAGAAGTAATTCATTTATGTGTTAGGCAAATACTTGTACATACTTTGGCAAACAAGTTTGCAGATTGCAAGTCCAATATCAAAGGTGAAGCATCGCTTTTTAACAACAGATACGCGTTCAGCCAGGATGGTGGACTATGGATTGCAAAACTCCCTCATTAAAATACCATGTTTTACAACATTTTTCTTTTACATCTCATTATTTTTAAGGCCTTTTGCATTAGCATAAATAGCCTGTATGAATCTCGCCTTTGCTACACTCATTCGTAAACATCAGAAATACCCCTATCACATTTGCACAAATGACTACGAATACTGGCCTGCCACTGATTTTGGTAGTTTCACATATGTTTGATGGCTATAACATTCTATAGTGGTCATTTTCTAAAGTAGCTATCACGAAAAAATGCACAGCTTAATGCTATAGCTTAATTTGATGCATAGGCTTACAAAAATAATTTCATAGCATGCCTGACATGTTTCAGTACTGATTGGTTTATAATTATTAAGGTTCCAGCTTTATTGAGTCATGACTAGAGAGAAGAGGAATGAAGGTCAGCAGGACTAAGACAGAATATATGTGTGTGAATGAGAGGGAGGATAGAGGAATGGTGAGGATGCAGGGAGTAGAGGTGGCAAAGGTGGATGAGTTTAAGTACTTGGGATCAACAGTTCTGAGTAATGGTGAGTGTGGAAGAGAGGTGAAGAAGAGAGTACAGGCAGGATGGAGTGGGTGGAGAAGAGTGTCAGGAGTGTTTTGTGACAGACGAGTACCAGTAAGAGTGAAAGGGAAGGTCTACAAGAGGGTAGTGAGGCCAGCTATGTTATATGGGTTGGAGACGGTGGCATTGACAAAAAGGCAGGAGTCAGAGCTTGACGTGGCAGAGATGAAGATGTTAAGATTTGCACTGGGTGTGACGAGGATGGACAGGATTAGGAATAAATATATTAGAGGGTCAGTCCAGGTTGGAAGGTTTGGAAACAAAGCCAGAGAGGCAAGATTACGCTGGTTTGGACATGTGCTGAGGAGGGATGCAGAGTATATTGGGAAAAAGATGCAAAGGATGAAGCTGCCAGGTAACAGGAAAAGAGGAAGGCCTAAGATAAGGTTTATGGATGTGGTGAGAGAGGACATGCAGGTGGCTGGTGTGACAGATCAAGATGCAGAGGACAGGAAGAAATGGAAACAGTTGTTCTGCTGTGGTGACCCCTAATGGGAGCAGCCGAAAGAAGAAGAAGAAGACTAGTGTATGAATACAGAGTTTTGGGGGGGGGGGGGGTTGTTGCTTTGTGTTTTGTTTTTATTAGGCTATGATGGAAGATTTTCAGGCTAGGTGGGAGAGCATTGCTTCCCAAGCCAAAGCACTATTTCATGATTTCGCAGAATCTTAGCAGCAATATCCTAGAGTTGCAGGACAAGTTATGCTAAGAGGCTCAATTTGTATACAGTTGTTAACATTGGTTCATCAGCCCCAGGCTAAGAAGCAACCCAAACATGAAGGTTGAAGGAAGACAGGAGAACCAGTTCTTGATGAGGTAGGGAAGACACTTATTTTAGTGGAAGAAACCCCAGTTTCCAAACTATGAACCTATGAATTTTGCCCCAGGTGCAGTTAATATATCCCACATACCAACATCCATAAAAGGCAAAGTTTTAAAAGGGGAATATGTGGGCATTTTCAGTTTAGTAAACAATGAAGGTGTTCAATGTCAGGTTACAGGGAATAAGGACATCACAGCAACTCTGGTGATTTTAGACAAGAAGCACCTGGATAGATTTTGGGTTCATAATTGGGATAACTGGGTTTCAGGCTTTGTATTTTTCATGGCCATTATTCTTGAGAAGGACACAAACAAGCCATTCCATGTACTAGACTATTTTAGCACAATCAAGGAAGATCAATGGTTCAGATGGGGTCTACTCTGGTTGTGCTGCAAATATAAATTTATAAAGTTAAATTCTTTAGCCTCTTCCCTCAGGTGGGAAGAAAGATATGTAGATATGCTATGCTCTTGCAACTCTCCTGGATAGTCCTTCTTTAGTCTCCATGCAAATTATTGTCCTTGAAAAAAAATCTCACAGCTAGTATTAACAACATCTGTAGGAAAATAGCCTTCTGTGTCATTTAAATTGTATTTTACTCATTATGATGAATAACATGAATGCTTCTATCTAAAGAATTGTATTCTACACCATTATTTATCTATTTGCTATCAATGCAGCAATTCCTAAATGTTTGTTAACTTCTGATGTGTTTGTAACTGGTATTTCCTCTACCATTTTTACATGTTTGTTAAACTCTATGTCTGTAACCGGAGCTTTTCTCCCTGGGCTTCTGCTGAAAAAGGACCTGTGTCCAGTCGGACTTTCCCAGTAAACTAATGTAAAATAAAATAAATAATAAATAAAATATGCAGTAGGGACTAATGATTGATAAGAGCAAGCCACTGGGCTCAGCAACAACTGAGGAAGCTCACATGAACTCTAAAGTTTGATGTGTGTAAAATAATGGAGTATGTGTTTTGCCCTCTTGTCATTTTATGCATGTGCGTTTTCACTGATGGCAAAAGTTATCCCTTTTATATGTGCTAGTTTAAGGAGGTGCATTTAAAAGATAACATCCCTTCTTTATCAGAGTCTGTTTTTATTTTCCTGCGGTTGACTAGATACTGTGTTAGGTCAAGGCTCCTTCATTCATAGTCAGTGGGAGGACATTCCTTCTGAACCACTCATCTCTGATAAGTTCAACACTTTTCTAATAAAGAAGAAAGTTCTTGCAGCTATCTTAACTGATTACATTAATGCTTGTATTATGCAGAAGTTGATTGCTGTTTTTTCACATAGTTTTCCCCTTAAAGCTTCTGCCATTCCCAATTTTCAGCATTGTGCTAGACTTTGTTCAGTGTCAGGGAAACAAAAAGTGACAACAGGAAGGGTATGGGGTTTATTCCCTTCCCTTCTGTCCATGGCTTTTTGGGTGCCCCCCTCCTTGGGGTTGGTGCGTAAGAAGACTTCTGGTCAATCCAGGGTGATCAATGACCTTTCCTTCTCAGCTGGATCTTCAGTGATTGAAAGCATCAGTAAGTCCAATTCTCAAGTATTGCATTAACCCCTGGAAGATGCCAAACTCATATGTATGTTTTCTGATTCATTTCTTGCAAGAGCAGAAACTGAATCAACTTTTCACCTATTCCAGATCTGGCCAGAAGGTTGGCCTTTCCTAGGAATGATCATTAAGGACATATACTGTTATAACCAGCAATGCCCATTCAGTGTTCAGTGGTCTGCTCCAACTTTGAAAAGTTTAGTCCAGCCTTCCTTTGGACTTGGCAACAGTGAGATCCATTTCAGTCAGCAGTCCACTATTTGGATGATTTTTTTTAATTTTTATTACTGGCCTGATAGGGCCCATGAGGGTTTGGCAACCTTCTTAAAGCTACATCAAGTGATAGGTGTCCCTCTGTCAAAGGACAGAGAGGAATGTCCAGTAAAAACTTAGGGGGTTTGGGGATTCTCATGAACGATATCACTATGTTCTCACGGTAGATATCACTATGTCCACTTTCAGGCTACTTATTTCCAAGTTGAGCAAGTTACATGACCACATAGACAGCTTTCTGTGATTGGAGAAACTCAAGAGTCTTACAAATCATGCAACTTCTGAGCCTTCTTAATATCACCTGCTGGGCCGTGGCCCCATTGGGAGTTTTTATTCAATCTGTGACCAACCTTCTTAAGGGTGGTAGATATAAATATCATTATGCATGGGTGACCCACTAAGTGAAAGAGGATATTCTCATATGGTGATTTTTTTCTAGCTGACTGCAATGGTATTTATTGGCAGAAGGACTGGGTTTCTTCTCCTAAGTTACATCACTTCACTTTTGCAGCTGGGGGTTTGGAATGGGTGAGGATATTTTCTGAGTAGCTGGTTTTCCTCTCCCAGGTCATGAAGCTTGTCCTATTCTGGTGCTAAAGGATATCAGTAGCTTCTGTTATGTAGCAAGATTTTCTACAGAACAGGAGAATAGTGTTTCATTTTGATAACTTAGCACTAATGAGGGTGCCTTCTAGTAGAACATTCAAGTCCAGATGGGTCCAATCACTGCTACAACAACTTGTTCTTCATAGTTTGTGTATAAATTTGTCATTTAAAGCCACGAACATCCCAGGGAAAGCCAGTGAATTAGCTGAATGTCTTTCTCATTTGCATATCAGCAGATTGAGAAATTTGACACTGGATGCCCAGCAGTGGCCCACAAATATCCCAGATTCCTGTTGGCTGATTGGTATAGCCAATGGCAGAAACTGTCCCTGCCTTGGTGTCTCAATGCCAAAAATTCTAAAGGAATACCTACTCATACCTTTATTTAGTTTACTGGCAAAATCCAGCCAGCTTACAAATATTGGTCCCTTCTTCTTATTGTCCATTATTTAATTAATAGCTGTTATCATATTTGGATTGCAGACATGCTTCCCATCCACTTGGAAGCTCTCAGCTTTTGAGTCAAGCTAGCTGACTTACTAGATTACACAAATCCTGGTTGGTTTCCAAATATATCAGGTAGCTATTGTCAGTTTATCATTATATATTATGTTTCTTTTCAAGAGTCGGAATTCATGCATTGTTTTATCTGCCAGGAGGGCATCTGTCAGACTCAACAGTCTCAATTAGGGCTTGCACACTTCCCTGGTAGAGGTGATGTAGAAACATTTTCCAGGTCTGTACTGAGTTCAGTTTTTACATATTTTATATTCTATAGTTCATCAAGTGGCCATTCTTCATGTAATTGTGCTACACCTGGGCAACAATGGCATTATTGTTTCACTAAAAGAGGTTTACTTTTTGAAATGTTTAGTCTTTTGTTTTTAATAGAGTAGTTGTCCATTTACCATTGTTTATTGGTCATCCATCATTCCTAGGCTATGCTGGGTCAGCATGCAGTTTCTTGCTGCAGCAAAGTCTACATACAAGTATGCAAATCACAGGACTTTTAGTGTAGTAGGCATGCCACCATGAGATGGCATCCTAAAACTTATTGTTTACCCTATCAAAGCATCAGTTATTAGTGATATGTTAAAGTTATTGGTATATTCAATAAAAAGTTGCTATGCCTATCTTAGTGTCTGGTTATTATCAGTGGATCAGGTACAAAATCCCTTCACACACATGGAAGGAGTTGTAATTGTTTGATACAGATGTGGGCAGGTTGTCAGCTACATCTATGGAAAACAGAGACATTAATTCATTCAGTTTCATCTGAGAGTCTTAATTATAATCCTCCCTCCCACCTTTATCAGGCAACTTGTAGGCTACTGTGGAGTAGCGCATAAGGTCCATTTTGGCTTCCTTACTACCTTCCAGGGCCTTTTGGACTGGTTTAGAGCTTAAGGGAGTGTTAGCAGAGGCAGAGGTTATGCCCCCAGTGGTACAAGTGCCAATAAGGGTACTCAGGTTGGACAATGACTCCGGTGGTGATGGTGATTAGTATGTCACCTAAAGAGGGCATCCTAATACTTATTTATTCCTCTGTTATTGCAGGAATTATTGGTGATATGTTGCAGTGCTAAATGTTTTCACGGTAATGGGACACTTCCTGCTCCTATACTTCTTTCTTTTCTTGTCTAACAGGTACTTCATAGAGTAGATAAAGGTCCATGTACTCCAAAGAATTATGATCAGGTCTCAACAATCATAATTATTATTATTTGTTCTCAACAATAATGTGAAAAATTGAACACCCATCGTGAATTTTTTTGACATCCTTGTCACAAACTTGTGATAAGTTGATTATGATTAGAGAACCAATAATAATTCTCTATATTTTAGTTTTAGGATGTGTCCTGAAATGCATGATACTACACAGAACCGAAAACTGTTACTCGTTATTTTATGAAAACAGTGGCATTGATTTGTTCTTCATCTTCATTCTCAGTGTTTCTCATCCTTTGCCCAGAAACCAGGAACAAATCGTAAGAAGGATATGCTGCGATATGGTCAAGTCATTATCACTTCAGTGATCAGTCATGTTCTCTTAGAGTGGCTTTGCTTTGTGATTTGTTTCCAACCAAATGGTTTTTAAGTTTGTTGATACCGTTTTGACTTATAAAGTCCCCTTCTCAAGGGAGTAGAAAGGTCATTTGAAGACTACATCAACCATATCCATAAATATTGAGAATTGCTGAGATGTAGAGCTCAAACCTCCATTTGAAAAATACAGACCACAGAATGAAACTCTACGTTCAAGCTTCTTTACATGGAACATGGCTTAGATCCAGAGGGCATTAATACTTGCCTGTAGTTTTCTTACCTTTGACATGCTAAATAATTCAGTGCAGAGAAAAAAAAAGGCAAATATTCCTGAAGATCAAAAATGAAATTTTACTCTTAGCAGGATATTGACTTGCGAACATTTTTGTGACATTATGTATAAAAAGTAATACTGATGGTTAAATTCAGTTACAATTATTGTCACATTTACAGTTATTGTGAATGTGTTGTGTTTAACTTTTTTGTTCTTTTCATTTGTATTTGCAGTGTGGAGAGCCCAGCACTAAGGTTGATCATGGCCCTGGGCAGTTCTGAAGTTCTGCCTCATTTACTCATTTTTATTGGTGACCCCAAATCAGTACTGTCAGTGGAATCAGAAGAACTTAATATGACCCTTAGCTAGAGCAACACAAGTCACAGATAAGAGTTCTTTATAATTAAAAGGTAGTCATAAAACTGTAGGTCAGATTTGGTTACCTAGGATACTTGCCAATATATCAGTTATTAAGATGTGATGTGCATTATTATTATTATTGCTATAATCATCATCATCATCATCATCACCACCATCATCATCATCATCATTACACTCATCATCAATGGGTTCTCGGTGTGCTTTTAAAGAATGGCAGAATGAAAGTGTTTTGATCAAGAAGTCTGGATCCCTAAGAGTTATGTCTAAAACAATGATTCTGTTGCATATAAGCATAACATTAAATTTGTTGGGAGATTTGTGTCTGTATGCATTTTGACAAAATGTGTTTGTGACTACTCAATTCCTTGATTTTCTGGCATTGGTAAAATAAGATACTGCCCAGTTTAGCCTCCATATGTGGTATATATTACAGAGTTTATAACAAAATGCATTGCATAATAATTCTGTAAGTGTACTAGATACCTAAGATGTGGTTCTGCTGTTGTCAGGAGAGGCACAATAGCTTCTAGTGTGGTTTATTGCCCTTTAATCTGTTACTGGTACATTCAAGTAAATGGAGTTTGAAGTTACTGCACCAGGTTTTTAAGTGCCCAACACTTACAATCATTTTGTATTTGTCTTAGCATTTATTAAATACTGCTTATGCTGGAAAGCTATTCCATAGTCTTCCCTAAAATACTCATTTGAGCCTTTTGTAGTGTTTAGCATTGTCATGACAATCTATCAGCAGATAGCAGACTTGTCTTGGATGCTAGAAAGATAATAAAGGAGGTTGTTGATTTTTTTGCTACACTAGCTGTTTGATTTTCTGTTCTAATATTAAGTCTGCAATGCAACGTTGGCGAGTGGTGTATGCCAAAGGTGCTGTTGCTCAGAAGAGATGTTAAATTGAAGTCCCAGCTGCCTGAGTCTGTGGTAGCTCAAATGATAGTCAAAGATCCCTTGGCACTTGCTGAAACAAAATGGCAGGACCATTCATTTTATAGAAATCATGCCTTTCAGGGAAAAGTACTATACAGATGAAAAAAGAAAGAACATGCAAACAGGCAGAAATATAAAAAAATAAACAAATGTATCAAGAACTATTAGAAAGAACTATTAGAAAATTGATCCCAGCAACAGATGTGATTTAATTTCCTTCAGAATTTCTGAAGTATCCCAAAGAACAGTGCTCAAAAGGACATCACATTTTGCTTTCCAAAGATACCAAACACAAGCCATAAACATTCTGTTCATGATGTGAACAAAACTATGATGCACATTTTCATAATGACGATAATATAACACTGGAATCAATATAAAATGTTAAAATGGAGACTTTACTTGAACAACAAAAAGAGATCATAACACCTTTGTGATGGGTAGAGGCTATGGACTCATGAGCCATACTGCTGACACCAATTCATATATAATGGATTAGTATATAATCCAACTCCTAGCACCAAAATTAATATGCAAGGGGCAACTAGCCATAAGATTGTATAATATGTACTGTTCCCTCAAGTTATAGCTAATACCTATCATATCCAAATAAGCTTTACACCAAGCAACTGCAAGCCAGAGTTATAATCACTAATGCTCCAGGATTTCATTCACTTTATACTAAGCCCAATGCCTTCCAGTGCTGTATTACTAAGTAAATGAAACTTGTCCAAAATTATTTTGCAGACAGACACAGACAGATATTTTCAAGAAGGGGTGAAAATATGTACCAGGTGTTGCAATAGGAGGTACTTCCAGCTCAGCTAGCTGAAATGATGTAAATAATTATATATCATTTGTGAATATCAGACTGATTTATACAAATGCTTGTGTTACAAATGTATTGGAACTGTATGTCATGTGTACATGAAATTGATTTGTACAGCCATTTGTGTTGAAAAGGTATTTGTAAAGCGCTTGTGTTTGAAATGTATCCACAATGCGCTCTACACAAGAGAACAGAAATGCACATGCACTATTGCAACTGTTTAAATGTATATGTTTTCACAGAAGAAACTGGAAATCAGTCCAGCAAACTTTAAAATATATCTGAAATGAAATCACTTTATAGACTAGCCATTTAAGATGCTATCTCACAGGATTCAATGCAGTCAGAGACACAAAGTCTGCACAAGGAAGCTTTCTGTATTGTATTTTGGGTGAACTAATTATTACTCTGGTAGTATGGAGGTATCCAATTGTTTATGACTTCCAGCACCTGCCACAGATCTGAGCAAAAGTCCTTGTGTGTGTATTTTTACAGGTAAGTGCTAAAGCCAACCAGCTTCCAGAAATGGGGGTTTTGCATGGGAACTAGAAGTCAGATGACCAGAAGGGTTGTCATTCTGCAAGCTATCCCAGATGTAATATTTTAGATATTTCCCCGTGGTTGGGTAGTGTTCGAAAGACATGCGTGCGTAAATGGGCATGCCTTCGTTGAAGGTTGGGCATCGAGCTGGCACCTTGGCATTTTGTAAAAATCTACTGCCAATCATTAGCGGACAGGAGTTCTGCTGTGGCAACCCCTTACCAGGAAAAAGCCGAAAAGACAAAAGAAGTCTCTTAGTGAGACTGAGCATTCTGTATTCTGTCTTGGGCCTGACAACAAGAAGGACCATTCACCACATCACCTGCCTTGCTCTGTTAAGTAAGTTATTAGGGAATAGTATAATTCTCTTAGATTCAGTCAGGAATATAGTGAAGCTTAGTTTAGATATTGTTTTTATATATTTGTATGAGCCTGTCTTTCAATGTTATTTTAAATATTTCCTGTGATTTTGAACTCTGATGTCACTGTGAATATATACTTAGTATTTTTTTTTGTTCTTTTATTATTTATTATTAAATATATTTAAACCTTTCACTGTGGCTGAACTTTGTGGAGATATTTAAGTTTTGAGAGTACTCACATATTTATCTGGTGACACTGTTTGGGCCACACCTAATAGCCTGCCTGTTGGTTAAACTACCGTTTGTATTAATATTAATTTTACTCAGTATATTGGGTACCCTTAGAAGAGCCTTAAGGTAGCTGGCAGGAGTGTCTGGGCAGATAGGGGGCATAGCTAGTAAACCAGAGGTGTGTGTATGTGTGTGTGTGTGTGTGTGTGTGTGTGTGTGTGTGTGTGTGTGTGTGTGTGTGTGTGTGTGTGTGTGTGTGCGTGTGTGTGTGTGTGTGCATGTGTGCATGTGTGTGTGTGTGTGTGTGTGTGTGTGTGTGTGTGTGTGTGTGTGTGTGTGTGTGTGTGTGTATACATCATATCTCAAAGAGTGTGTGTGTCAGCTTCTTGGGCAGGGACACAAAACACTGGTTGGAAAGAGAGGTTACTGGAGGTATTGGCTTGGACACTCAGCTGAGATATCAACTCTATAGCTGTGCCAGTGGGGAGTCTTACTGGGGATCTGGAGAAAGAGGGAGAAATCAGCCCCAGACTGATTGTTCCCTGTGTGCTCTTAAGGGAAAATGCACTTGATGCAGAGAGCTGCATCTGGAAATACTCTGTATGTGCACCTGTTATCCTCCCAGTTAATGTCCCCTACAGGTGAGGATTGAGGCACCTTGATTACTGGCCCAGAGGTAGGAGGGTCATCACACCACTGTCAACATTTCCTAATCTGTCTTCATGGCAATATTACTACAAGCTAGACAACTGTTGCACACCAAAAATGCCATTGATATCTACCCTTAAAATAAGACAACTGTTAAATATTGACCTGGTAATTATAGCTTGAGTAATAATTCTTCAAAAAAAAAGATAGTCTGTGATACCAGCTCAATACACATACCATTAAACTAATAAATAAACCCCCAGATTATCAGCATTCAAAATGAATAATAAAATTGTATAAATAGATAAAATAAATGCTCATTGTAAAATCAAATACATAAGCAAACATAAAGTTGCACAAAGCACAAAATAAATGGTTGTAAACAAACAAATGGCATACAACAGAATTCTATCGATCAGCCTGTCTGGTCATTTATCTACCAGAAGCTACATATATACCTGATTTTCTTTTAACCTCTGATCCAAAAGCCTAAACAGTTATTGCAAATCTTCACACATCTCAAAATCCAGTCTGTACTCTGCACAGTAATGCAAATCACAATCACAGTCCAAATGTAAGATAATAACTGGTATTTAACTAGCAATTAACTGGTTGTGTTATTCATCAAAAGTCCTAGACAAAGGGTTGACCATTCTCCTCTTGTTTTTCTCTTCTTAAAAGAGACTGATCAGTATTTCCTGATTTTTTTTTTTCTTCTAATCTTGATGATACTTTACTGTAAGTGGTTGTGGAATGTGAGCCTAACAAGCTGGTTTCCAAATAAAGTAATGTATTTTAAGCTGCAAGTACTACAAATGTGAGTACTTTTGAGAAGTCTGATTTAGTTTCAGTTTCTAACCCTTCAAATAAATGTTCACCAATAGTGGTATCTGGCTGGCAACTTGGCACTGTAAAAATCCACTGCCAATCACTAGAGGACCGGAATTCCGCTGTGGCGACCCCTTAACCAATAAAAGCTGAAAGACATTTTAGTCTAGCTGTTTTCTATATTTATTTCAGACTATCCTACAATATTATTTTAAAAGTTTCCTCTGACCTCTGAACTCTTGATTATCACTGTGTTGAATTGATGAGATTTGTCTTTTGCTTTTATTATTTATTATTAAATATTTTTAAACCTTTCAACTGTGGCTGTTTTGTGTAGAGATAATTTAAGCTCTTAGAGAGTACTTGCATATACTTGGTGACACTGTCCAAGCCACTACAATAGTCTTGCTGCTCAGTCACACTTACTATTTGGATAACTGTAATATTACACAGTGAAATTGGTCATCCTTTGGGAACAGCCTTATTAGTAGCTGATAAGAGTAGTTGGTGGCAGTGATTACTATCGTATAGCCTGGCAGGAGGGGCATAGCTGCAGAACCTGTGCCAGCCTTCCACAGGAGTATCTGTGTGTTTATATATAAACCAAATCTCAAGGTGTGTGTGTGTGTATGTGTGTGTGTGTGTGTGTGTGTGTGTGTGTGTGTGTGTGTGTGTGTGTGTGTGTGTGTGTGTGTGTGTGTGTGTGTCAGCTACTTGGGCAAAGATACGAAGCACTAGTTGGACAGAGATGGTACTGGAGGTTTTGGCTTGACTACTCAGCTGAGATCTGAAGCCTATAGTTGTGTCACTGGGAAGTCTTATTGGGGATCTGGAGAGAAAGGGGAAAACCAGCCCCAGACTGACTGTGATCTCTGTGTGCTCTTAAAGGAAATTGTACTTTACTTTGTGTGTATTTGTTATCCCCCAAATGTGCACACCTCTCACTGGTGCTAGTGGTGAGGACTGAGGTCCCTTGATTACTGGGCCAGTGCTTGAGCATCACATATTAATTGTCTGGCAGTGGTGGGATATCCACATCAAGTATTAATTGTTTGATAATGTTAGGTTAGCCACATCACATACTAATTGGCTTGTAGTGGTGTGGATAGTGAATTCCTGTAGCTTGTGTACAGTGATCATGGAATGTATTTTTGTACTCTAAATCAGCCACGCAGTGAACATTCAGAGTTCAGATCACAATTGTTTTATTACTTTTGTTAGCTTAGTTATTCAGGGAGAGCAGGCAAGCATGCCAGCAGAGGAGTACAGTAATCTGACAAGGAGTCAGTCGACTGTGATGTGCCAGGCTAAAGGACTGGTGCATGGAAAGCTGTCTAAGGCAGACATGATTGCAGCCTTGGTCCCAGCTGCATCAGGAAATAGCAACCAGGAGGATTATCAGACTGGGCATGGAGACAACATTCAGAGAATGAACAGCTCAACCTTTCTGCAGAGGACTTAAAAATCCATCTGGAGCTAAAGAGAATTGAGTTGGAGGCCAGGCATGTGGAAACAGAAGCAGCAGAGAGACTGAGATGTCTACAGGTTGAGGAGATTGAGAAACAGCTATGCCTGGAAGCTGAGGAGAAGGAGAGGCAGAGACAGCAAGAAAAGGAGATGCTGACTCTTTGCCATAGTCATGGAAGTAATCAGGAAGGGAGTAACTGGACCCCAGAAGCAGAAAAGGTCAGTAAATTTCTTCTGCAGTTTACAGAGGGGGATAATTTTGATAGTTTCATTCATATGTTTAAGAGGGTATTTAAACAGTATGATGTTGACCAAAGGCTCTGGGTATGGTTCCTGACCCACTTACTCCAAGATAAACCTCTAACTGTGTTGTCTAAATTATCTGATCATGAATTTTTTGATTATACTGCTGTTAAGAATTGTTTGCTAGAATTGTTTAAACAAACACCTGAAGCTTATAGGAAAAAGTTTTGTGAGCATAGACGTAAGGGAGATGAAAGTGTGTGTAAATATGTTACTGAACTAAGCACGTATTTTCATAGGTGGGTGAGTGGATGTCAGATCACAACTTTTGAAGGGCTGACAGACCTTTTGGTGAGGGAACAAGCCCTTAGCACTTTGCCTGAGGACATGAGGCTCTGATAGACAATGTGCCTACCTCAGATGATTTAGGGAAGAAGGGAGACCTATACTTAGGAAACAGGGCATGACTGCATAGGAAGTGGACACCCAGTGCTGCCCATGGGTCTAAAGGAACCCATGGTGGGCAGTCCAGACTGCCCCAACAGAATCTGACAGTAGCAGAGGAAGCCACTAGTCCAGGTACACATCCAGGACCTAGGGTTAAATGTTTTGAATGCAACCAGTGGGGCCATGTGGCATAAGACAAAATGCCAATAGTAGGTTGTCTTGAGACAATAGTAGTACCAAAATACCATCTTGCAGGTGTCCTGATAGGAAAGGATTTTGATGAGGCAGTACCATGTGTTAATGCAGTTGCATGCAGTCAGGCTTGGAGACAAGCATGCGGGTCTGGTAGCCTGGGGGAGACCCAGTCAGACTGCACACTTGTAGCACATACTGTTGAGGTGGTTACTTCAGAGAGGGAACTACCCTATAGCCATGAGACTGAAGGTGAGCCACAGTTGCTTGTGGGTACTGATGTTCTCTTGGACAGTTGACTGCAAAGGTAGAGGTGAGTAGTAGTACCCAGGCTGGCAGTGATGCACCACTGTCAGAGGATACCAGATTTCCTGCAGAAGGGGAACTGGGAAGGGTAACAAAGAGAGAGTTGAGACAGGCTCAGCTCTCAGATTCTACAAGGCCTGAGGCAGGTAGCTAATGAGGCACCTGATTCTCGAGGGAAGGCGGAAACTATATACTGGAAAAAAGGGCTACTGTATAGAGAGTGGACCCCTGAGGGAGGGCTAGAAGGTGAGAGGATACAGCATTTGGTAGTGCCTACAGCCTTCCATCTGCTGCTTCTAGCCATAGACCATGATATTCATTTTGCAGGTCATACGGGCATAAAATGTACAAAGAGATGTAGTATGCAGATCTTCTATTGGCCTGGAATTTCCAGAGATGTAACAGAGTACTGCAGGACCTGTGAGCAGTGCCAAAAGATAGGCAAGGCAGGAGACAAGGTGAGAGCTCCTTTGATGCCTTTGCCTGTGATTGAGGAGCCATTTCAGTGGGTAGCTATGGATATTGTGGGGCCTCTGAGTACCCTAATTCCACAGGGAAAAAGTATATCCTAGTGATAGTAGATTAAACTACAAGATACCCTGAGGCAGGGGCTTTATCGTCCATTGAGGCAGAAAAGGTAGCAAATGCTTTGTTAGGGATTTTCAGCAGGGTAGGTTTCCCAAAAGCAATACTGACAGACAGAGGTGCCAATTTCATATCAGACCTGCTGGCTTGTCTGTGGAACTACTGTAGGATGAAGCACCTAAAGACCACTCATGACCATCCCCAGACAAATGGTCTTGTTGAGAGGTTAAACTCTGCAATCAAGTCCATGTTAAGAGCATTTGCAGACCAGTTCAAGAGGGAGTGGGACAAATATTTACCCTATCTGTTGTTTGCTTATAGAGAGGTTCCCTAGAAATCCATAGGTTTTTCACCCTTTGAATTGCTGTATGGGCACAGGGTGAGAAGGCGTCTAGATTTAATTCGAGATGAGTGGAAAGTGAATGTGAATCTCACAAGGAGTCTGTTGTGGCATATATCCTAAACCTCAGGGTAAAGCTCAGGAAACTCATGGTCTTGGCCCAGGAGAACCTGGCAGAAGTCCAACAACAGAAAAAGGTCTGCTATGACAGGAATGCTCGAGCTAGAGAGTATGCTATAGGGAAGCAGGTAATGGTTCTCATTCTTATCAGACACAACAAGCTGCAAGCAGCCTGGAAGGGACCCTACAAGGTGGTAAGGAGGGTCAGTGATGCTAACTTCATGGTAGAACTGCTAGGCAGGAGGTAGGGGCACAAATTGTACCATGTTAACATGACGGAAGCTTACCATGATTGGGAGGCCCTTGTGATGAGTATTTGCATTGGATTGCTGGAGAAGTCTGAGGGAGATCTGGTGACTGATGTCCTCAGTGAGACTTGGACTGACACCTCAGTGGAAGGGGTAGCAATTTCTCAACAGCTATCTCCTACCCTGGTTCAAGAAATCTGAGCAGTGTTACAGGAGTTTGGGGACATGTTTACTGGGAAACCAGGGTGCACCCACCTGGTGTAGTACCTGGTGGATACAGGACCTCAAAGGCCTATTAGGCAGGCCCCTTACAGGATGCCTGAAAGAGTCAAACAGACTGTGAGGGAGGAGATACAGGAAATGTTGGAACTAGGGGTAATTCAAGTGTCCAGCAGTCCCTGGGCCTCCCCAGTGGTGCTAGTGCCAAAGAAGGATGGCAGCACCCAGTTCTGTGTGGACTACAGGAAATTAGTCACACAGAGTCAGATGCCTACCCCATGCCTAGGTCAGATGAAGCCCTAGAGCAGCTGGGTGGGATAAGTATCTTACCACCATTGATCTTACCAAGGATTACTGGCAGGTGTCCTTGACTCCCACTGCTAGAGAGAGGTCAGCCTTTGTGACTCCTTTTGGCTTGTATGAGTTCACAAAAATGCCCTTTGAGGTGAAAAATGCTCCAGCAACATTCCAGAGGCTGGTAGATCATATCCTATCAGGAGCAGGAGGGTTTGGCTTTGCTTACCTAGATGATATTGCCATCTACAGCCATTTCTGGCAAGAGCACCTTCAACATGTCAGGGAGATACTGGGCAGACTACAGAGGGCAGGATTGACCATTAAGCTGAGAAAATGTCAAGTGGGTATGGCAAAGGTCTCCTACCTGGGAAATAGAGTGGGGAGTGGTAAGATCAGGCCAGAACCTGCCAAAGTGGAAGCCATTCAGGCATGGCCTGCACCTGTTACCAAAAAGAAGGTGATGGCATTTTAGGGACAGTAGGGTACTACAGAAAGTTTGCACCCAGTTGTAGTACCATAGCTGCTCCCCTCACAGACCTGACAAGAAAAAACAGGACAGATAAGATAGTGTGGACCCCAGCATGTGAGCAAGGATTCCAGAAGCTTAAAGAAGCTTTGGGAGTACCCCCCCCCCATGTTAGACATTCCAGATTACAGCAAATAATTTGTTGTGCAGGTGGATGTTTCAAACCATGGGGTGGGGGCTGTACTTAACCAGATTTCTTCAGAGGGAGAAGTGTACCCAGTGGTTTATCTCAGTCATAGGATTCAACCCAGGGAGGAATGCTATGCAGCTGTAGACAAGTTATGTCCAGCCATAGTGTGGGCTCTGCAGAAAGTTCAGCCTTATCTATATGGAAGGAAATTCACTGTAGTTACAGATCACAATCCCCTAACATGGTTACACTGAGCCAACCAGCAAAATGCCAATTTGATAAGACGGAGCCTAGGGTTGCAAGCATATGATATGTCAGTGCAGCACCATAGTGTGATTAGCAATGCCAACGCAGATGGGCTCTCTAGACAGGGAATGGGGTAAAGTATACCCAGATAGATCTAACCCTCTCAAACAACATTTCTCAAGGGTCATTTGAGAAGCTAGCTTGAGTTTCCAGAGGGGGGGGGGGTATGTGAAGGCTGCCAGCCTAGCGAGATAGAATTTTGTAAATAATGCTATGTCATTTGTAAATATTAATATAATCCACAGGCTTGTTTTACAAATGTAAAGAGAACTATGTGTTATGATTAAACTATATGTTGTACTGAGCTTCAAAAATGTAACCACAGTGCACCCTGCTGGATGAAAGCTGTTAAGTAAGGAAATATAACTGTATTTGATCTAGAGCTTGGAGACAGGATGTCTGGGCTAGCAAAGTCTTTCAATTGTTATTAAGAGAGAGATAATTGCTAGATTTTACATGTAAAAGCATCTTGTATTACTGTGGCTTCCTGGCCATGTGCAGCTTACAAAGCAAAGTAAATTGTGAGTTTCTGTTAGCCTGAGTACTAAAGTAGAAGTGATAAAAATGATATAATGTGAAATTACTAAGCAATACTGCATGTTATCAATTTAAGACTTTCTTACAGAAAAAGATTGAGCATTTTGTGTTTTGTCTGAAGCTGACAACATCTCACCAGCACTTGCTTTGCTCTGTATGTAAGTTATTTAGGACATAATTTATCTTAAAGATAGATAGAAATTTAGCCCGATTAGTCTAATTGTTTTCTATATTTATGTCAGACTATCCTACAATATTGTTTTAAAAGTTTCCTCTAACCTCTGAACTTTTGATTAGCACTGTGTTGAATTGATGAGATTTGTCTAGTGCTTTTATTATTAATTATTAAATATTTTTAAACCTTTCAACTGTGGCTGTTTTGTGTAGAGATAAGTTAAGCTCTTAGCAAGTACTTGCATGTATTTGGTGATACTGTCGAAGCCACTCCAATAGTCTTGCTGCTCAGTCACACTTACTATTTGGATAACAGTAATATTACACAGTGAAATTGGTCATCCTTTCGGAAGGGACTAATTAGTAGCTGATAAGAGTAGTTGGTGGTAGGGATTACTACCTTATAGCCTGGCAGGAGGGGGCATAGCTGGAGAACCTGTGCCAGCCTCCCTCTGGAGTGTCTGTGTGTTTATATATAAACCAAATCTCAAAGTGTGTGTGTGTATGTGTGTGTGTGTGTGTGTGTGTGTGTGTGTGTGTGTGTGTGTGTGTGTGTGTGTGTGTGTGTGTGTGTGTGTGTGTGTGTGTGTGTGTCAGCTACTTGGGCAGGGACACAAAGCACTGGTTGGACAGAGTGGGTACTGGAGGCTTTGGCTTGGCCGCTTGGCCGAGATATGAACCCTATAGCTGTGCCAGTGGGGAGTCTTATCGGGGATCTGGAGAGAAAGGAGGAAACCAGCCCCAGACTGACTGTGATCTCTGTGTGCTCTTAAGGGAAATTTTACTTTACTGTGTGTGTACTTATTATTCCCCCAGTGTGCACACTCCTTCACTGGTGTTATTGGTGAGGATTAGGGCTCCTTAATTACTGGGCCAGTGGGTGGGTGTCACAAATCTCATTGAATTTTATCAATCAATATAAGCACCAGAAAATAAATACATAGCACAATAAGCAACTACCAGTCTTTTTGTCTCCCATTGCTCAAAACCAAGTTATCTGTGACTGGTTGAGTTGTTCATCAAAAGTCCTAGACAAAGGGTTGACCAATCTCTTCTTTTTCTTACTCTGCAAAGCAGGAAGCAATAAGTATTTACATCCATGAGAAAGCAAATCTCACCCAAAACTAATACAATCCTCAAAATACGTCTTAAAATTAATAATAATTATATAGAGCCTAAATGGATTACATGATTAGACAATTCCAGACCCCATTTTGGGAAACACTGTAAAAGGCTCCACTTAATTCAAACGAAAACTACATAAGAATAATACACACTGCCAAAAAGGAAGGCAAAATATCAACCATAGGTTTGTGGACTGAAAACTCAGCTTACAAAAGTGTGTTCAATAGAAAACTCTTCCTAGAAAATAATGAAAAAAAATGTCTACCAGACAGACTATATATCTTGTACGGAAGATAGTCCTCATAAGGCAATATCTAAAATAGAAACAGCTGGAGAAAGAAATGCCACAATAGACACATCTGTATCAAAGTCAACACTTTCAGCCTGATTTACAATCAGTCTCAGTCAAGCTAATATTGTGCCATTTGAGTTCATTTACCTGAATGCCTTTTGTCTTCCAAATGTCAGCTTCTAAACAAACAACATTCCATCTGCAGAAGTGAAGACAATAAGGGCCAGACTAGGTGACAGCATGACTTTAAAGTTAGCAGTAAGAAAGTGTTTTGATCTGCAGGCCACATCATTAATAAACTGAGAAAAACACTCCAGTAAAGGAGCATCCTTACCTAATGCTCTTTTACAAAGGAAGCTAGATCCCAACCAGACATTAACTACTAGCAATACATAAGACTGATGCTTGGAATGAGGAAAAAAGAAACAAAAACAAAATGAGAAACAAAATCATATTCAGAACACAAAGCTCAAAACACAGAGTTAGAAACAGAGTCAAATGATATTGATATACCACAAGAGAACAGGAGAAGTTTAGAGTCACTACTTAGATTAAGAGCTACCATCACACATGCAATCTATAAAATGTTACTGGCAACCATGCTTTTAATGTAATATACTTCTAATTCAAACAAAAAATGCATATGCTTATTCACCATTACTTGTAGTCACTTCTTAGTACTCTTGCAATCAGTATTTCTTAATGCAATCGGTTTCTAGACAACCAGCAAGTGCCTCCCTTTCCTTCTCACTAATCTTAAAATAGTAATTAAGATGCATTTATCATTGCATCAAGTCATATGCCATACATTCAGAACGAGTAAGACTTTTTTTGAGAGACAAAAACTTTTAATAGGTATAGTCCATACTATCATATCCCAAGGGACTGCATTCTTTTAGCCTAGATAATACAGAATGTAGTTAAATCACTGTAAAATCTGCATCTACTGTAGTGAGCAGAACCGAATGTCAAGACTGGACAACCTGCAGATCCTGAAAAGAAGAAGTATATGCAGAATAAATTCTAGAAAAATAGAAGAGAAAAAATATATGAATATCTGCTTGGATGATTTATAGAATCCTAGTATCACTAAGTAAAATGACCCTAAGTAATTCTTCCTACTTAATATACTAGGGCAAAAACAAGAATCTGACTCTCATTGGTACTGTACAAGAAAAGGTTGTTGTTTCAATAAATCCTAACTTTCTGCATATTTTCCAAAAATAGCTTAAATCCCCTTTTCTGAAACTTACGGAAATCTCTTTCCAAACCAAAACAAAATCCAGCAATAAAATGAAAGCACATTTAGCAAACAAATAACACTTCCTTTCAGCACTGAACTATAATACTTCATACTTACTTCAAATGCAATTTCTCAAGAACTCAAGGAAGAATAAATATGTTAAAGGAAAAAAAAATGCCAGTAAGTATAGATTCCATAAAAAAAAAAGTTTAGTACTTTTGTTTACTCTAGCCAAGAACTTCTTCAGAACAAATGTATTTAATAGCATCCACTGCATTTAAAAAATCCCCAAATTCATGTGCTTACATCCAACCAATCAGAAAATTGCAAAGATTTCAAAGGTCATACCATTGTAAAAAATACTTACATTTAAAACTACAGTTGATAGTAGACTAATATGTGCATGACAATTTACATAGAAATAACACCATAACATATTCATATTAAAATGTGTTATCAATCTGACTACAGGATAAAACAACAACTGTCAATATATAGTGTATAACATATAAAATAAGCATCAACATTTCTTAAGCTTTGCTGTCCTCAAGGTGAGAACACTACTAATTGAAATGTTATCATTCAACCCTGGAACTTTCGAAGCATCTTGCAATAACAGTTAGTATAGTTCTTTGCATTCCAATTTATACTCCCATGACCCACCTCTTATATCCTTATAGATATTCTCCAATATGTAAAACAAAAAATAATTATAATGTTTACAGTCATGGGTATCTTTAGTAAAAGCATTTGAAAAGTTCCTCTTCCGAAAAGCATAAGCATGTTTGCAAACATGTTTACGTAGGGTTCACTCAGTTTTCCTAACACAAAATTTTGAACAGGACATACAAAAAGCTAGGTAAACAAAGCCAAAAGTACCACAATTAAATCTATCATTATTTTTATTATCTTGCATTACCAGGTGACTGAAATATTTGGACCTTCACATACAAATGAACTTTGGGAACAGCTACCACACTTATAGGTATCCCATATTTGTATCTTATTAAGTGTGTTTACAATCTGCCCCTTTTCAAAATTTGCCTTCAAACTATGGCCATTCCTGTAAACAAATTTGGGTGAATTGCCAAGTAAGGATAATAATCCAGTTTTATCAAAAACTGTTTTTCAATTATCTCTTTACCAAATTGTGAATGATTGGATATAAGATATGATGATTGATCTACCAACATCCTCTCTACTTTGTTCCTTTTTTGTGTGTGTGAAAATACCCTTCCTTTCTCAAAACTGGGCAGTATGTGTTTTTTCTTCCATCAACAATTTCCTTACCTATACTATTGACTAGGTCTTTTGGATAGCCTCTGTCAATTATCATTTCTTTAAGTTTTTCTAGTTCTACCAAAACAACTCATCCTCAGAAACAATTCTGGAAATTCTAATCATCTATCCTTTTACTTAATTTCTCTTTGGCCATAAGGGGTGTGCAATTCAAAAGTATAAGTATGCATTTTAGAAAGTGGAGTTCCTAAATATGTTAGATTGTAAACACTTGCCCATCAGATCATTTGTAATAATTATATATAAGAAACTGATACTACTATTATTAGTATTAGTAATGATAAATTTTAATTTAACATATGTAAAAAGCATCTAATAATTTCATATTAACTAAACATAAAATTAGGATATCATCCAAAAATATTAAATGTGTTTTGATATATATACTTTTAAATGGGTCTATATCATCGAATTGAAAGGTCATGTCATCAAACGGCATTTCACATTGAACTGTCATTCATCAAGGTGTTTATAGTGCGATTGCAATACGGTGAAGATCAGAAAATTTGCCCTTTCCTCACTGTAGTGCGACTTCAAAGTTGGTATATATAATTACCAGGGGGTGTACAAGAGTGACTTTGATAAATAGCATTTTCGATGTTAATGCCATTTAATGACATGACTTTTTGATTTGGTAATATAGACCCCTTTTAAATATATAAGTCACCCAGTGCCACAATACAATATTAGCAAAAACCATGGTTGCTGCTGCCCTCATTGCCTCTCTGTTATTGGGTGAAAATATTCCCCTTCAAAAAAGACATAGTCATGTTTGAAAACTATTCCATAAAATTTGTGATGATATCAATCTCATGTTGGCCTCATGAAATCATTCTATACCTTTACAATGGAGAATAACTAAAAATAAAACTTTAACATCAATTGTGGCAAAACTAAAGTTTGTTTATACCCCTAAACCTTTAAATTTATTCAAGCAATACCAATAATCCTTTAATACACATGATTTATCAACAAAAAACTGCTTCTATGTCACATCCACAAACTTGGCAAGGGGTTCAATTTTATTTCTAGACAATGAAACCATGGGGTGGAAAGGTGGATTGCAGGGGTGTTTATTGGTTTTAGGAATGTGAAAAATAATTGGTAAAATAGGAATTTATAACTGTTAAAAAATTCCTCAATTCATATATGAAATCATTCTCCAGGAAAACATCATTCAGAAAAACATTATTTTACCATGTGACACCTTAAGTGCATTTCTAAATACTCTTTCAAAAATATCTAACTATTCACAAGATCAAACAGCTTGACAGAGTAGTCTATAGCATTCATGATTACCACCCCACTTTCTTTATTTGGCGTTATCATTTTAATACTTTTATGATTACATAATTAGAATATTAATATCATTTGTTCCATACTGAGATTATGAAAAACTTTTTTTCTTGTTTAATGCAATATTTCTGAAATCTCCTTCATGTAATCTCTCAAAAAACAATGGGATAATCAGATGTGGATTACAAAAGTTTCATCTACTCAATAAGGTATCACCACTATAAGTGGTATTTTTCATAATGAAGGTTAAATTCAGCTTTCTTACAAAACATTTTGGCTCATTAAGGGTATTTACTGAATTATATTTCATAGATGGCACAAAAGTAAAACTATTTAAAAATGTCCACATGGGTTCACACTATAATTTAATATACCATAGTACCTTCAAGTGTCAGTTATGGGCACTTGTTGATTCCTTTTCTCCCTTCCTCTTCACTGTCACATCTTCTCTTTCCCTGATTGTAATTCATGTTATAAGAAGGATTCAGTTTGGTTCTGCCTATTTGCTGATGGATCTCCTTTGCAGTATTCTTTGGTCTCAGGCAAGGTTATCTGCATGTATGTGTGTGGGGGGTTACAGAGGGATTTGTGATTTAAAATGCAGCTCATCTTCTTGTTCTGCATTGTCTGATAAGTTTGTATATCCAGGGGATCACTGTCATAACCCTTCCTGGAATGCTGATTATGTAAATCTTCCTTCCACTCCCTCTGTTTTAAAGACTTTCAATACTTTATGCTTTTGCCACAAACAGATGCTTTTCAAAACACCTTCATTTTTACTTATTCATCACAAATGCCATGTGTTTAGTTTCTTTACTACATATAAGACATATAGGACTATGTGAAAACTCTAAACTTCATATTATTTTGTAGTATTTTGTATATATTCAGATATCAGGGACAGAAGAGGCTATGCACAATAACATTTAAAAATATGAGGAAGCTGCAGACTGCACAGCATTTATTACTGATATTAAGAAAAATACACGGAGTTAATACATTTTATATGGGGGTATTCATATGTGGATACCCTGGTGGTTTTATTAAAAAAATAGAAAGGGGAGACAGGAAGGATTGCACAACGGAATACACACCAAAGAGGAGAGGTTGGCATAATGGTTAAGATATTTTCCTTACAGACACAAGGTGCAGGGTTTGATTCTCACATGGGTTAATTAGCAAGGTTTAAAATTATCTACAAGGGCAATTAGCTTAGTACTAATCTAGGAACCTATGTATGACTATATGAAGAGAGACACGACTGAGCTCTATGAATATGTATCCCAGGCAGGTATGCCCCTAGCCTTGAGCAGCATTCTACTTTCACCTAGGATGATACCACAATATAAACAAAAAATAATTGACTTCAACAACTGGCTAAGTTTCTAGTGTCATTCTAAGGGGATCCAATTCCTGTCAGCCTGGGATGATATGGTTGATAGACCATGCTGCTTTGCCAAAGATGGTCTTCATCTGTTACCTCTGTGCTTTCAGTTACTGGCCAAGGCACTTGCCTCCCCCATAGTGCCTTTTTTAGGCAAGGTTTCAAGAACAAAATGTCCAATGTGAAAATATCACTCACAAATAAATTAAATGTTATGCTGCTAAATGCTATGAGTTTAAATCAAAAACTGCACTCTCTGGTAGCACTCCTCTCCCTGGAGGATGTTGACATCTGTGCAGTCACAAAAATTTGGTTCAGGCCACAGAGAGTACCCCAGCCTTGCAAGGCTACTATGCCTTCCACACTTTCAAACTGCAAAATGAACGTGTGAAAACCAAAGGAGGACAAATATCTATCTTCATCAAAGATAAATACACCTCTAGACTGGTTAGGCAGGAAAACTCCATGGAGTTACTCCAAGTCCAACTAACTGTGGGTAAGACCCTCCTTCAAGTCATCATTAGCTATAGGCCCCCTCAATGAACCAAGATACCCATGTTGCTTATTTGGATCTACTCAAGTCAATCAAATTACAACCAAACACTCTAGTCATGGCAATTTTAACTATCCCTTCACTGACTGGAAAACTTACATGAGTACCAACATGCTCGCACAAAGGTTCCTGGACTTTAACACTAATGCACTGGAACAAATAGTATGCAACACCACATGGGGCACAAATATTTTTGACCTGGTCCTCACCAACATGGGTGATCATTGCCCCACCACAAGTATAGGACGCTTACTGGCTAAATCTAATCACAGATAAGTCACATTTGAAGTAGCGACAACACCTGAACACCTTTTAGGTGAAATCAGGCTAAATAAATTCACCACAGCTAATTATACCCTCCCAAGGGATGACATAAATAATTTCCAAGCTCCTATTCCCACAGATGGCATTGGCAACTATACTAAGATATACACAAATGCCCTTTACAAACACTTACACAAATGTATTGACACAGCTGTACCTGATAGGATCAAAACAAGATCCTCAAGAAAAAAACAAGCCTCCCTGGTGGTCATCTAGCATTACTAAGTTATTCAACAAGAGGAAGAAGTTGCTGTCTAAGAATAAAAAGAGAGATCCCAGGACTGGAAGAACACCCTCCTCTGCTTGAACAGACAAATAAGGCAACTTGCAAAATCCTCCAAGGGAAACTTAAAAAAAAATAGCAAGCATTATGAAGGATAACCATAAGGCATTCTTCAACTATATCTGTAACCTAAAAGGTAGTACCCAGATGTGTACTGAACTAGTTGTGGATGGCAAAACACACACTGATGCTCTGAAAATATCTAACCCATTAGAAGAATAGGTTTAGTGAAAATTTCACCCCTGGCCCCTCCAAGCATTCCACAAAGCATTTCCTCTACATCTCCTCAACCGTGCATCTCCAAAGACCAAGTCATTAATGCAAGTCATTAATGCTCTCTCAAAGCCAAAAACACGGCCTCTAAGAGACCAGATGGCATCCCAAGTTGCATTTTAAATGGTATAAAACATGAGTCCACAACTCCGTAAGGTAGTCTGTTCAACCACAGCCTGAGTACTGGTTTTATCCCTGCTGAATGGAAAACATCAACCATCATCTCTATTCATAAAGGGACACAGCAACAGACCCTGGGGACTACAGACCCATAAGTTTAATCAGCCTTATCTGTAATGCCATGGAACAAATCATCATGGACCTTATAAAGAAGGATATAGGTGATCTCCAAACCCTTGATACGATACAGTTTGACTTTTTCAAAGGCAGGTCACACCTGTTAAATCTGGTGGACTTCTTTGAAACCATCACCAGAGCCATAGACAAAGGCAAATCTATGCATACAGCCTACCTTGACTTAGCCAAGGCCTTTGACACAATCACACATTTGGGCATCACTGATAAACTCTCTCAGATGAATATCAACCCTTATGTCATCAGGTGGGTTGCCACTCCCCTGAAATAGACTCCCAATTCATATCAAACAAAGCCCCTCTATGACCCTGTTTAAAGGCAGCCTGGATGACTGGACAGGAAAGATAGTGGGACAGTGAAAGACCCTGATGTTGAGGGGCAAGAAGACATGTAGTGGCATGGTGGTCAGCACCAGATGAGACAGTGTGTCTCCTACTGCTTAAAATTTAGCTACTTCCTAAGGTAATGCAACATAGGATGAAAGTAAGAAAATGCAAACATTTTTCCTTTCTGTCTAAAGACGTGAACAAGTAGTTGTTAGAGTACTTATGCAGATGCTTACCTGGGTTTTTCAGACTTATATATGCAGATTATTATTTTACTCATAAATATATCTTACACCTCTGTTTCTACAGCCAATTATTGTCATCACATAAGCATTATATTTTTCTGTGCTGATGTAGTTCTTTGTGCAAATATGTGCATGCTTTAGTTTCAATTATCATAATAACCTTACAGATGCATTTCTGCAGGTGCACATATTTCTTCTAGCAAATACCCTAACATTTGCAATGTTGTTATATGATTTACTTATGTTAAATAGTCCCTACCTAAAAAAATAGTTTTATACCTACTATAGGACTCTGGCCTTATTGCCCTACCTGGTTTACTCACTCAACTAGCTGGTCTGGCCTATACTTCTTCAGGTCATCGTACCTGTGATGGCAGTGCTGGCTAGAGCAAGTTATCCCTGGCTGAGTTTCCAGGTGTTCACCCAAATCCTGCCAGATGCTGATTTATTTCAGCTGCCCTAGTGAACACCTCAGTCTTATCCAGGTATGACTCCTTCAGAAAGTAGACCATTATTTTGGTCTCTTTATCAGACAAGCTTGGAGTTCAGCCTTGTGCCTTAACAGCTGCTGCCATAACTGGAAATGGCAGTACCAGAATGAAGAAAGTATGAGCAGGGTGGTAGGTCAATGTTTTAGAAACACTCCCTTTGGGCTTTGACACTACCTTAACCAAGCCCAGAGAACCAGCAGGGGCATTACAGCAAGTACTGTTATTATTGTCAAGTTTAATTTAAGCAAAATGCTTCATCACATGCTTTTTTTTAAGAAATGCATTCTAATTTGACTTATATTGTTCATATAATATATGCAATAATCATTTCTATTATGTAATACTTGTAATTTCTAGGTTTTTTTTACCTTTCCTTAAGTGTCTTTTTGGAACTATAACACCCAAATATTAAAATGTCCTTCATTATAGGATATATTTTTGGATGGGGTGAATAAATACATCTACCTATATGGTTGCTGAGCAGTTTTTATAAACTTTTTAGTGGCCAGAAGGGACAAGGTGTGTCAGAAGAGTTTAGATGGACAGATGTTAGACTGCATTGTGCTAACTGTAAAGCCTAAGACTCCATTTTGTTTTATCTGAGTATTTTCACATTTTAGCATATCTGTGCATTCTTGCTGCATGCTAGGGAAGGCATGAATGCACTGTAGATGGCTATGGACTCTACAGCTGTTCTCAGTGCTTTCACATGAGCCCAAATCCATATTCATGAACATCCCAGATGCGATTTATATCCAGAAGTGGCAATACACATTCACATGTTACTGTGATTCATAGAGATTAATGTAAAAATGCCCTAATTTGCATACAAAATGTGTAAATAGATCATAAATAGACCTGAATTTAAAGTTGAATACCACCATAGTAACTTGCCATTATTTATCTTAGGTGGCAAATGTTTTACGAAACCACAGACTTTTTAAGAGTAAGGAAATAATAACAAAATACTTTAATAAGAAGCACACGTAAAAAAGTAGTGAGTTAAAAGTAAAACATTGCTTTTACTAGTATCATGTGCGTATTATACGGACTATTAATGAATAGTACACAGCAGTGATTTGGAAGTACTAACTCAGCAGCAGCAGTAGAAATGATTAATAATTACTGAAAAAGTTTTTGGTATCATTTAGTGGTTGCACATACATGGTAGAAATTCAGTTATTAAATTTTGAAGTATTGCAATGGTAAGGATTTTTTTTTCCTTGGCTCAACATACATGTGTCTTTACAGGGGGGTTTCTGACCATCACTGATGAATTAAAAATTATATTAGTACATGATGATGGTAGGGAGTGGAGAAGGATAAATCTGTTAAAATAAATCATTTGTTTATTTATGAGAATGTACTTGAACTAATGTTGTAGCAACTTCACTTGGTTCGACTGTATGTGTATATAAATATGGGGTTTGTGTCACCTAACATTTTCAGACACACATAGTCAGTGTTGTATAGTCTGAATAATGATTATAACCAAAAGTTTTTTGTGTATAAGTGTGACATTTCTTCTTTTTTTTAATGTGCAGTAATGATGTAAAGCAATGGATCAAGGCAGAGAAATAATAATTTCAGCCATGAGGAAAATTACATTGTCATGGCAGCCCTTAGGACATATGGGAAATGTCTGTTTGATAAAGTGGGGGCCCAAACAATCTGAGAGGAAAAACGCCTGAATCAAGTTGTCCTCAGCATTAATGCTGTGGGTGGCAAAACCACACATTAACACAGTGTAAGAAGAGGACAAAGGTAGAATGTGCTAGAAGTAAGGCAAGGCAGAATGCAATTGCCAGAGGTTCCAATAATTGTCCAATTAACACCAAATGAAAAGTGTCTTCTCTCCATCTGTGGGGTTAAGAATGACACAGATGATGATGATGATGATGATGATGATGATGATGATGACACAGGAATAATCACAAGTAATATGGCCACTGACGGTTACCAACATCTGCAGCAGCAACACTTGTCTACTAATGAAGGTTGGTTTAAAAATAGTTACATATATTGCTCACAACAAATGATTAAGTTAAATAAATGACAATTACTATTATTATGTGAACTTTCTAATTCAGCTCAAAATAGCAATCATGGCTGTGTGCATGGTGACACTCACAACCCCTTAAAAAGCATACATTAGTGTATGCTATTTCATTATGAGTTATGTTTTCAATTTTTTTTTTTTAGAGTTGTCAGCATCAGAAACAAACTGCTGGATCATACTGAAGGGCACCCTCAAACTCATCCAGACACCTGAAACTGCTCTTCAGGGGGCCAAGGACTCTCTCAATAACAATATGGGTCTGGAACAGGGATGTGTTGTAGGTGTATTCTGCAGTTCCACTTGGATTTCTCACTGGTGTCATGAGCCATGGCTCTAGTGGGTATCCAGCATCAAATGAAAAAAAGATAGAAAGGCTGGAAACAAAGGAAAATTGATTTAATATTCAGCAATATATTTTACCATGAATAAATACTTAAATGCAATATAAAAAAAACATTTTTCCACTTACCAACAAGATCACTCCTGAGCATTCAATGCAAGAATTGGTGGTAGAGTGAGCGAGCATGCCAGATATGGGAATCATGTGCAGTGCCAGGATGCTAGGCAGAGATGGTGGTGGTGCACCCCAATGTATCACACACTACCCAGCAATTGATAGAATGGTAGCATTTTGCTATTGTGGTACTGCTCCTCCTGTGGACCAGAAGGAGCAATAATTGCAAAATGGGTACAGTATATTTCACCAAGTACCTCAGGGAGACATGCCACCCCATAAAAGGCATGCATGATCCCAGGTCATTCCTTGCCTGATACCAGGAAATAGATGTACTGATCAGAGCTGGATCGTGGTCAAATGGTACCCTATGCAGGGTAATGGAGCAGGGCCCCCGACTGCCACATAAATACTGTTCACACCTGTTGGTGTACATACTATTTTCTTCTTTAATTCTACAATGATGCAGGGTATTTAAAATGTTTATTTCAAATTGTATTGCACAAACACTGATAGCCATTTGCTAAACAAAACAATCCAGTCTGAATGAAAACTGGCTTAGCATGAATAGTAAGCTTGCCTGCTCTTGAAACTTACATTTATTGAAACAGCACTGAAACCCACATTCAAAGAAAATGCATTTGGCCAGTGGCAGATTAAGTTTAGCCTTGGACTATTTTCAAACAATAGGCCCCTTGCACACATTTTTGGAACATGTATACATGCATTGGTTCTTTGATGCACCATCTTGATTGTATTAAATTATATTCTTTATGTAATACAGCACCACTTGTTAGAGTGTTTTAAATTAGTAATTTTCAACATTTTTACAGTAATCGATGAAACAAAACATATTAACCAATAATATCTAATGAACCATAGGAGTACTACGCAAAAGTGCTTACATGTATCTTATTAAATAAACCGTTTGGTTTTATACCATGCATGTCCTTTGCCTGCTTGGATTTCTTGCATATTAACCAATAATGACAAAACTACACATTATAGAACATTTCATCTACAAAAGGCCACTCAACCACCTGTCACTAAAATCCACTTATATTAGTCAATGCACACAATCTCTGCATAAGTAAAAGTAATCTGAATAACTGTACATTGAAGAGATATAAAACAATTGAACAGGTTGCTGCTGGTAAACAGCATTATATTTCAGTGTTTCATGTGCAAATTCAGTGCTTGCTTCCGTTGAAGAATGAATTGCCCATATTACATTTAAAACATAGTAAGCTGGTAATATTGCAATAGGAAAAGTTACTTTGGGAATCCCATCCAAAGGAGGGCAGACTCAGGAGTGCAGCACTCCCCCCTGAGGGTAATGCAATATCAGCATTCTATGTTCATGATGTGGGAGTAGAACCCACAGCTTTCTACATCAATGACAAATGTGGTAGCTGCTGTGCTGCTAACAATGCTTTAAAACTTTATAGCACAAACATTGATGAGGGCCATTGCTAAACAATACAGTTAGATATTCAAAACAGAACACAAAAGCAGCAGTAAAAATTTCTCTTCCCTTAAAACTGAACATTGCTTGAAAATACACTGAAACTCAACATTCTTTGAAAATGTAGCCAAACTCAACATTCTTAGAAAATGCACTGAACCTCAACAGTCCTAAAAAATGCGTGTGATGATAGTTTGGTAGCTGGTGTAGAACAGGCTTTTGTCTCCTGTAATCAGCTTTTCTTCCTTTGCCTCTTCTGAAAATGGGCTCTGCCCAGTGGGGATTTTCCTAGTCAACAAAGACAAATAAATAAATAAATGAATAAATAAATATTTCATTAGCCAATTGAGATTTACGTTATTCAATTGAAGATATAGATAAGGAAATTGAGAAGTTTCAATAAGTATAATTGCTGAAATGTGATAATAAAAAAATGAAACTTTAGTGTTAAATTGGTTGCTAAATAGTAACTTTAAAGATAAATATAAATAAAAATTGAGAAGGAAAAGAACTAAAATATTTAGGAATAAAAATATATCAAGATATGAGTAAGATTATTATTAATAATATATTTGAAAATATAATAGAAAATGTATTACTTCTTATTAAAAAATGGAATGAATTTTTTTTTTTTTGAGGATAGGTTAGCACTTATTAAATGAATATATGCCTGTCAAAAAAACTTTTAAAGAAAACGGAAAAAAAATTTACTTCATTCTTATGGCATAAAAAGCTGAGTATTGCTTATAGAAATCATATAAAATTATGGGAGTATAGTGGTATTAGCTTTCCTGATCTAGAATCATATTCAATTGTTGCAAATTTTAACTTTATTATACTCTGGATATACTCAACTTATATTAATCAATGGGAAATTATTCAAGAGCAGATCATACAAAATTCTTAAAAGTGTATCCAATATAATACATTAGAAATATATAAGAATCCTTTCAAATGGTTAATAAAATTACCTTAGAGAGAAATTAATTTGTCATTAGACTCTGTATATATGAAATCAATTCCTAAAATAGTTAAGAAATATGTTTTTAAGATGCCATTAATGTCTAAATGGAATTTTTTTTGCATTCCCATTGCACATACCTCTACATTTAGGGAAACTCAGAGCAATGTTAAAATTAATTTACTAAAAAGGAATGTGTTAGTGTTATGGTCTGATTGCTTTGAAGAAAAGAAAAGCTAAGTCACCAGAAAAATTAATGAAGGATTATAAACTGGATGAGCGTGATAACCAGGTATTATCCATCAGTAATAAATAGAATTAATTTGTATATGAGTGAAGAGGAATAGAACAGTATTCCCCCATTATATGAATATATGAATGCTATCATTGGAGATACACTGACCTATACGCGATGCTTGTTTAGGTTATACAAGTTAATTATAAACAATATTAATAATAATAATTTTGATGCAAACTTCTGGAACTTTTGAGATAGTAGTGGATTGAGTGACTCCATTGATGGTAAGAATAAAACTGTGTTACTTAAATTAATTAGTCAAACTTTTTCAAAGTTTATACTGGAAAGTTTTTATGTGGAAATATATACATAGAATGTTTATTACTCCCTATAAAATCTCTAAGATTAGTAAAATGACTTCTTCAGTTTCTTGGAGATGTATTAAAGATGCAAAACTGACTGCACGCACGTTTATGGATTGTGAAATATTAAATGTATATTGGGAAGAGATTAATATATTTTAAGGGGTTTATAGTGTGATAATCATTCTTTAACTAGATCAATAATACTAATGAATGTTTGACTTCCTCTATCTGTAAAAGCCAAACACCAAAACATGTTATGGAGTCTTTTAGCAGTAGCTAGAAAAGATATTGTAAAAACTGGATATTGAATTTGGTTTCTACATTCAAAGAACTTTTGCATTCAACAGCAATACTATGTAAAACTGATAAAGAAATGACTGGAATAAGATCTATAAAGACTTTTAGTTGTTGGGATAGCCTTGAGATATTGTTGAAATATCAAGAATCTCAATGTCTCTTTCTATGAGACTTATTGTATTATCTCATCTTTATTATCAATGCTCTTGCACTATAAACACATTTTCCATTTATGTTGCTTATTTACACTCCATTGTAAGTGTTTTTGCCTCTGTATCTTTATATATATATATATATATATATATATATATATATATATATATATATATATATATATATATATAGGTCTACCTGACATTGCCGAAACTCCAGAATGCCGACAACCAGATGGCCGACACCATATGACCCACATTCGGAATGCCAACAATGTGGAACTGGCATCTCACTATAGTGCGGAATGGAAAGATTTCCATTCCTGCACTGTAGTTTGATCTCGGAGTTGGTATATTTAAGTTACAGGGGATGGAGCCCCCCTGCTAGCAGTTGAAAGGAAATTTTATTTTCCTTTTACATGGTCTACTTACAATGTCGAGATTTTGGATGTTGGTCACATGGTGTCGTAGTTGTCGGCATTCTGAAATTTCGGCATTCTGAAGTAGACTCATATATATATATATATATATATATATATATATATATATGCGTGTGTGTGTGTGTGTGTGTGTGTGTGTGTGTATATTAGAAGGACAGGCACCAGGATGGGGGATATAGGGATGACAGCAGTGACAGGCAAACCAGAATGAAAGACAGGTAAAGGCTGATAGGGGAGATACTCACACAAATGGAGATGCACAGACTGACAGTATGTGGCACATGCAGATTGCAAATGTTGAGATGCCTGGCATGTGTGATAACTTATCATGTATAGCCTGCCCAAAATATAAACATGAATACACATGGGGCATCTAAACTTTATGGTAATAATGCAACATGACCTACATCAGGCAATGCTCAGCAGCATCTGACAAGCTGACATTCTTATGTCCAAGTTATACCATGTGCAGTGGACACAAACCTGACTGGTGGAATAGGCAGTGTTAGAGTAAGCCATGACAGATTGGCAAGGTCATAGTTCATTAGTGACACAGTAGACAGACAGGAATGTGGCACTCAATGACACCAAGCACACATGTACCAAAGCAGGCAAAGTGGACACCTACAAGTAATGGCAGTGTCATACCCACTATCAGTCCAGAAGTCTGCATTTCTCAGACCTGAAGGAAATAACTGTAAGTAGAAATGACAACAACACAGTTCCACATTTAATTGCAAAGTATATGACATATATGACTTGTAAAGCAAAGCACAGATGAAGCCATGGTAACTAATTAGCAGCATTTCAAACATGTGAGATGAAAATGGTGAGTAAGACATATATATAAATAATAGCAACACCATGTACAGACATACCTAAATACCTTCAAGTGGTGTCCATACCTCCTCTGGCATAGTAGCCAGTTATCCTCTATGTCAACAAGTGCTGAAAATAGACTAAACAGATAAAAAGAAGTAACCAAACAAAAACATGTTTATGAACTTTAATAACTGTATATACCTGCATATAAGAATGGCTGCAGCTATAAAAGCAAGTAACAGATAGGGATATTTACTGTGAGAATTCTGACTCCCTCTCAATATCCTTTTCTTCACTGTGGCAGAGGAAATCAAAGTATTACCACTTCATGTTACTGTATTGATACCTGCATTTATCACCAGAGACTGGGATGCCTGTGCCATTACTTATGGTCCTGGCAGGACAGTGTCAGGCATCCACCTTATACTGGAGGCCTTCATAAGAGTTCCTCACATGCACTTCCCAAGGTGCAGATGAAGTAAGTGGAGAAAATACTTTGCCTCTCTACAGCCTTTCTGAAGTCAGCCCTTCCAGAAGCCATGGGCACTTACCAGACCAATATCAGGAGGATAATTGCAGAGAATTTGCATTGATGCATGTTGTAGGAACCTCATGATGTTCTTTGCCAGGCACAATGTAAACATGACTTTGGCCAATGCCAGAACAGGGTATTACAACCACAATGGACTGGTAAGAATGGAGCAGAGTTATAATCATGACACAATATATTGTACTTCTGCATTCACATTTAATGTTTGCTAACATACTGCCACACTGCAAATCATGACACTGGGGTGTCATCACACCTCTAAAGGCTGCAAGATGAATTGCAAAAAGCCCTCAGCCATATTAATACCACTGAGATGTCAAGGCTTGCTCAAACTGCTTCCAAGTCCCACCACGCACTCGTGCAGGCAGGCAAAAGCCCCATTTCGCACTGTAGGGCTATCTCCACATCATGTTAATCATATGATTCAGAGACTAGAAAGCAAAATAGTTTCATTAGTATAATTACCACACTATTAGACACATATTACAGTGATATTGGCAATCACTGCAATTTTTTTACAAGGATAGCATGTGGGTTGTAAGTATAAGGAAATGCAGTGATCTATACACTTTAAAGTAATCTACATTTTTTGCTTATTTTTAACCCACTGCCTGTCAATATTCAACAACCTCCTGGTCAATTGGCCCATTTATTCACCATTACCAATGTGAGACCCAGTCAGGAGGAGCTATCATTCAGACAGCTAGCAAGGATGATTTAAAATGCGTGCTGTTTTTTAGCCCTGCGTCATGCTGGGGAGTGACATTCAATAGCCTTATGATGGATGACATCCCCCACACTGCCACAAGGGATATTCCCTCCAAGTAGCCCTGAGCATCAGTTCAAAGCAAGAGTGTTGGCTTCTCTAGTGCCCACTGGAGAAAATGCACAGTCCAGTGTCCCTGGGTGCTCATAACCCTGGCCATCCCAAAGTGAGGCAAGTGAGCCATGCCCCTCCAATCCATGCCTTCCCTTCTTGCTTCAGTGTTATGGCCAAAAATCCATCATAGATTCTTTGGTTGCAACCAGTCTCAAACTCTCTGTTCCTCAGAGTCAGTATTAAGAGTGATCTACGTCTGCTGTGGTAAGGTTACATAAGCCAATGGCAGGTCTGAAGGGTGACTCAGTATGTTTAAAATTTTTCATTGGGGATTAGCTCCATAGCAGTCTGCACTCAGATGAACAGGAAACAGGTACAGATTCAGGCATCTGTAGCCCAGCAGATGTACAGCTCAGGGGCAGTGAGAGAAGGAGTACTTATATTGTCAGGTGACATACACAGAGAAGGTTGTGTTTGATTACATACCCTCTGCTGCAGAGGTTCACTTGTAAGACATAATGGATGGAGTGGTCTGGGAGAAGCAGGCCTAATAACAGGATGTATATGTGTATGCGGGGCACATGTTAGTGTTGGTCTGCTGGCCACACAGGTCAGTCTAGTCAGATTAGAGGATGTATGTTACAATACATTTTCCCACACTGTCTTTAATGGACTGCTGTGGAGTCAAGGACATGACAATGGGGTATAGCAGGTATGCCACTTGCTCTCCTCAGTTCTGCCATATGACTGTGGCAGAAGTACAGCTGATACTGTACATATTTGTGCTCATGGAGTGAAATTAAATGTACAGCCACCTGTTCAGGAATTTCACTGGCTCAAAATTAGCATTAGCAGCTTTAGAGGCTTTCATAGTCACAGACCAGACTCTGACTTCAGGCTATCCATGGGAGTGGATGAAGGATTCTCAGCATCAACAGGACTGACAGGACTATTTGCAAATGTAGATGGCAGGAACTTATTTGCAGTTGTCAGTACTGCAGTTGGTCACAATGTATCAGCACAACAAGTCTGTTGCAGGGTCACTTATCAGATCTTACATGTCTGTACAGAGGACCAGGACATTTCATGGAGGAACATGGTCAGATGTGAATGTTGCTTCAATCCACCCTTCCCAATATGGAGACGATCCTGGTAATTCTGTCTAGTGACATTGAAAGTACCTTGATACACAGTGGAGACAAGAATGTGGATTCTCATTTGGTTACACTGAGTTTCTGTTGGGGCTGCACCAGTTTAGGATTTCCTTATGTCACTAACATGGTTATGTAACAATCCACAGCCATCAGCTTCTAAAAGCAAATCACTTCCATATGTCCCATATAGGCTCACTAAGGATTTAGGCATGGCAATGTACATCACAAGGAAAGTTTGGTATTTCTCTTCTCTGCCTTCCTTAGAAACCACATAAACTCCTTGAGTGGCTGCAGCATAATACCAATTAACCTGTGTAATATTTGTGAGTCAGTTGCCTGTGACATACTCACTGTGTTCCCATATGACTAGTAGGAGGTCCAATTAGCAAGGATAATCAGTGCTACATATACCTTAGTATTCACTGGAATTTGTGGTCCATACTATTCCAGACATACCATGAGATTCCATGTGAGAACGGCCTATGTCTTCTATCTTATGTATGATGAGTCTGTCCAGTGTTGAATTATGTGTTCTTTGCATAGTTGATGGCATCTGAGGTGCTGTCAGATCCATCTGTAATGTGGAGCATGAAAAGACACTGTCATTGTTACTGGTTGTGAGAACAGCACCTAACATACACTGCTCGCATAATGTGTATACTAATCCTTGCATCTTAGTGTGGTATTTCACTTCACACTACTTGGTGTGGCTCATTGCAAACGTTTTATACATTTCAGAATTGCACCAATATATCATTAATGGTAATTTGCATTCACACTGGTCTCATTACCATAATGCTGTTCATGTCCACATCATTGTATGGGCATTTGTATTGTAGAATGCTGACTGTGCAATTTCTCCTAATAGCCTGATCATGCTACCTGTGCCACTGAATCAGTCACACCCTGTGTGTCACTGCTTACTATGCAATTTCATGTTATGCATTGCTCACTTTGTTTCTGACTCCAAGTCCGTGTTTTGCATACCTGAAAGGGCATCATTACACTTTGATGCCTGGATGAAATGACAATCCCCCGGATTCACGAATCCTCCATCTAAGACTAAATAAGTCTTACTCGGAAACTGCAGTTGAACGGTATGACATCAGCATGCCATGCATATTCATGAGGGCATGCTGACTCCACTCCAAGTCTAACACGGACCGTGCAGGAAGGCGGGGGGCGTGTCTGACTGCCGAGCAGTCCAAAGGTCCATGCCCCTGCAAGTGTCTGAATTGTGAAATATCAACACACATGAGCGAGTCTGCTCAAATGTCTACATACCCAGCACTACACTCCCTCACATTGTAAACCCCCAGTACAGTTATAAAATGTAAAACTTTTAATTTTTTTCTTATAATTCCCGATATAGCTGCCCGTATTTGCGCGGGTGTGCCCATTGCTTAGCTGCAGTTAGCAATTTCGACATTGAAGAGCATAATAAGAAATGTTTATGCAAGTGAATCCAAATAGCAATAGCATAGTGGTAGAGCCTTCGCACAAAGAAGAGGCATTTATGGTTCGAGTCCCACCACTCCCCTTACTATTTTATGTTTTAAATTAGTATATGAAATAATTCCTGACATATATAAATAATATTTTACTAAAAAGCATTGAAATGGCCTATGTATCGGTGAACAAAATGTATATATAGAAATGTAAGAAGGATCTTGACATATAAATGCCCGTAGCTAAGCAGCGCTTTACCCAGCGCAATATAGTTGCCCGTAGTTAAGCAGTGCTTTACCCAGCACAATAGATTTGTGTAGAGCTGTGCATCGTGCTAACCAGGCAATGTGGAGCAACGTAGAGCAAAGTTGCCTAAACACAGCCACACCCCCTAGCCTGTCTGGACAGTAGTAAAATAAAAAGCAATGACAAGGATCGAACCCAGGACACTGTGCACTATTATCAAAAGACTGAACCACTAAGCCATGACAGCTTAGGCTAAACATCCACTGTTAACATACATATACTTATAAATGGTAGATTAACCATTGCTAAGCAGGTCTGCCATCAGCTGAGAATTTTCAAAAATGGCCAATCACAAAAAAGTGTGGGAAATGCGGCATATTTAAGCTCCATAGGCGGGAATACTCGCCATAACCAATTGTAGCTCCCATCTGCAGTTAGAATGGCTGGTGCTGGAGAGGGTACTCACTTTTGAGTGCAATGCTGGGGCATCGAGGAGTCAAAATACATGGTTTGGCTCCTTGTCCACCGTCATGAGTCAAGACTCCTGCAGGGCCAGTTCCAAGGGATGGAGTACAAAGCAGAGGCTTGGAACTGGTTAGCTCATGATCTCACCAGTGCCACAGGCATCCCTTGGACTGGTGAGCAGGTCCGTCACAACCATGCAGACCTGAAGAGATGGAAGCAGGACCTACTGAACCAATGGATACAGGAGGCCCATCACATGCAAGATGCCCCACTACTGAGTAGGTAGCCATGGAATGCAGTATGTAAGACATGCTAATATAGTCTATATAATGGATAGGTATGTCTCAATATCCCTTCATTTACTTCACAGCTGCAGGTGTCCGTGCTGTTAATCAGCAAGCCTATGCAGATAGGCTGCTAAGGCTGCACTACCAGGCAGGTTAGTAATTATTCTGCATGTATTGTTATATAAAATAGGTGAGAGAGAGCCTGAAAAAAGTGTTGTAGCCCAATAATACAGCCATAAAATGCCCTGAATAATTTCTCTGCATGTACTGTTATATAAAATAAGTCAGAGAGCCAGAAAATGAGCGTAATAACCCATTAATAAAGGTAAAATAAGTCCGGAATAATATCTCTGCATGTACTGTCATATAAAATAAGTGAGCGAGCCTGAAAAAGAGTGTTGTAACCTATTAATAAAGGTATAATATGTCTTGAATAAGTCTTCTGTATGCACTGTAATATCAAATAAAGGAGAGAGCCTGTAGAAAAGTGTGTAATGTAATTAATAAAGGTATAATACTTGGAGTGTGTCTGTGTCGCTTACTTTGAAATGTTGTTGTACCCTTGCATTATATAAATAGTACTGCTGTATTAAGTGCTGTCAACCCACAGTTGTGCAGTCCCATGTAAAGTGGATGAAGGAAGTGCCAGTAGCTGTGAAGCATATATACAGTCCTCAACAGTCAGTTAATGGCTGGCATGCATAGGTAAATCTGGCACATGAGTAGCTTGTCAATTCTGTTCCCCAGAAATGTGAGTGTGCTACATGAAATGTAGGGTTCTGTAGAAATTTAACTGAAAATGTCACGTGAACACATTCAGATATGTAGATATATAAATATAAATAAAAATCTAACTATGTAGCAGTAACATCTGCATCTTGGACAGTTAGTATGTCAGATATAGGTCAGGTATATAATGAACTAGCCAAACCCATTACACAACCTAATGCATGTTGCCTAGTGTAATAATACATGTAGGGGATATACACCTTCAGTCAATAGGAATGTAGTGTAGACTAAAAGTACTTATAAGATGGTAATGGAGGTTTCTTTTTACACCCTACTGTATGTGCATAAACAATGCAATTCCACACCTCAATAGGTATGTCTAATCTCAAAATATTTGCTGGCACATATGTCCTATTGTTCTATAAATATCTGCATTTACTTTGATGCATGTGCCCTGTTTAAACACCACAATCTTGGTGGCCTGTTGCCACCAATCATCCCTGCATGCTGTTGTTGTAATGTCCACTGCCGCTCAATATATGCATGTGTTATGCTTGCTGTTCAACTGTTGGAACCCTGGTGTGTTGGGTTAATGGGAATATTACTGCATGCTGTTACAACTAATTTGGAATGCTGTTGTCTATGTTGTAATTAAACACACCTAATCACAGAACATATGGGAAGGCCGGTCCCAGCTGACCCAACTGTCCCTCCTCAGCTGACGATTGCTCCTGGCACCAGCAGGTCCAGTGCCCAGCCCGGGCTCCCCTCCTCCGTTGGTCCTGTGCCATCTTTGGGTGAAAGTGCTGCAGGGGATGGGGCTCATCCCCCCTGTAAGTGTAAGCAGAGAAGGGCCACCTGTCACCCTCCGAAGGGTCCAGGTTGTGGTGCGTAGGGAGATCCAGCATTTAGTTGCTGATCCCCTACGCCAGCTCAAGGCGAGAGTGGCGCGACTCATGAATGAGACTGCCCCTCCTATGCAGCCTCCAGCACAGCCACCCTCGGGGCTGTTAAGATGCAGTGGTGACTGCCCATGGGTGGGGATCTCAGTTCCACTGTTACCATCTGTGGGCTCATGGACTTGCGATTTCCAAACATCCGTCCCCGTCAATTGTGTTCACCCACCGCATGTGTCATACTTTGCCCCTGTATGCATCTTGTTTGTCTTGTCTGTTTACCTCCCCAACCTACCTCCCCAAATATACCTACTTCTTCTACCTCACATTCCACTCTCACCTGAAAAAAAAAAAAAAAGGCAATCTGTTCCTACAAAAAAATTACGCCCTATACATAGCTGCCCATTTCGCACACATGTCTGCTGGACATGTAAACTGATAATTATAATTGGCAGTACAACATACTTTGTTGTCCTCACCCCTATCTCAGTGGTGGAAGGTTTCAAATTTCACTCCAAATATGTAACATATGCACAGATGTTGCTGGTAAAGAAATGGGCAGCTATGGGGCTTCCCTACACCCATCCTGCACATCCCGAGCTGGTTTCCCTACTGTCTTTCCCTCTTTGTGCCCCCCTTTTCACCACTTTCCTATCTCCCCATTTTCTTTTCTTTCAAAGAAATTAGCACGGGGGTTAGCGGGAGTAAACGCATGTGTGCGCTTAGCTAAGCATCGCGCAAACCCACGCAAACCCGCTTACAACTGCTTAAAAGTGCCTTAGTCACTCTGTATGTCAGGGCCCTTGTTCTGCTCAGCAGCAAAATAAAGCACCTCTGTCAGTCTCGAACCCCAGACCTTGGACTCACTTGACTGCAAGAAGTACCCCTAAGCCACAGCAGATATGCCATAACTTGGTGCTGAAATAAATATATGATACAATACAATGAGTGAATGTAAAGGAAAAATAGGAAGACCATAACACAAAGCTTGTTCTGTGGATCTTTACCAGCAATTGTTGTGGAATTGCATTACATGACTGTGATAAGAGAAGCAGCCATTCTAGCAGCAAATAATGTTATAGAGGCACTTTACATCCCCCACACAGTATCATAGCAGGACAAACACTGGCATATCTGATTAGGGCAGAGGCCATACTTCCTAACTGTGACTATGTTTCAGGGATGTCCCTGATTGTGAAACATATTTTAGCTGTGTCCCTCTGAATCCCTCTGAAAAGTACTGATGTTAGTCCGAGAGGTGGTGTATTACACAATGAATAATGACAATAATAACAGTAGACACCACTTGTACTTCATAAAAGGTGTACTAATCCATATGCACTGCTTCACTCAAATCTACACTTACTGTCTCTATTATTTGGAAGGTGTACCTCACTTTTACCTACCTATCCCTGTCTCCAAGCAAATATGTATCTGAGTGTTTCATAGGCCTGGCAGAGGCACAAACCCATAGGCATATCAGCTTATCTGCTGTTACACACTCTGCAAATAGCTTTGGGAGGACTTCCACAAGCATATCCTTATGTAGGAGTACAACACAGAAATACCAAAGGATGTAGCCATGTACTGGTAACAACTGACTGTAACAATGCCATTGTACCAGTGCTGAAAACACCTGTGGGTTGCACAGACAAAGAATAACAGGTTAACATCTGGCTACCATATGGATAGGTTCACAGTTGGGAACTATGCAGACAGACCACCTGCCTTGATAAACTAACAGGTACACACCAATCCTTGAAGTCCATTAAGATAATACTCACACAATAAGACGCAATGCTCTCTGTATGTCTGCACCCCCCCATTTTAAATATACGTGTGTGTTTAGGGTCCACGAAGGATGTAGGTAGGCATACTCAGTAGTGGATTTGTCCAGTTTACCTGAGAATCCTGTGCTAATGTCAACAATAAAAATACACAAACCCTGCAGAAGTGAGTACATCAATATGCACAGTATAACAGTTCACAAACAGTTCATGTGCCAAAAGGATACTTCTCAATAACTACTTTTGTATGGCAGTTAATTACATAAATAGAAAAGAAACTACATACTCACATATATCTTGTGTAAGCATTTGTAGGGGAGAGTTAAACTCTACACAGATAGCTCTGTACTGGAAGTGGCAACAGTCAGGTCTGAGTACAACATGTACATCACTGTCTACACCTCTAGCTTCAGATATAAGAAGCATACCAACCTTCTGACTTAAACAACAGTGTCCACAGCAAACAAGCATGGGCCCCACTCTGGAAATATGAAAGGGCTACGCCTACAAAGCTTAGCAATTTATAGCATTGGGTTGCTATGACAGTCAGTACTGCAATTACCACACAGCAGGCTGTATGCATTTACCAAATGCTGGGCACCAATTGGTGTAGAGGGCATCACATGCACATGTGCAGATACCAATAAAAGCACACTGTACTTGCTATCCCCACATGCAATCATTACATTGCAAGTGTTAAAGCATCAGTGAACCTGGGGAGGAGTAAAAAAGAATTATTACTTAATAACACAAAAGTTTAATTAAGTAAAAAGAGTTGACTGAATTACTAACCAAATATATTAAGTAAAAAAAAAATAATTAATAACCAAAAGAAATTAAGTAAAAGCAATATTTACTTAAGTAATACCAAACAAAAAGATAAAATTGTCAAAACATACACAGATGGACCTGAAAGTAACAAACAGGTATGTAACAGATATGTGGTTACCGGCAGAAGTAGATATTTATGAAGAGTACTGTAAATACTTTGAAACATGCATATGTGGCAGCAGTAGGTATGTATGCACTGATGCCATGCATGACTACTGCCATGGACAAATTAGTGTGTAGCTGTGTGCAGTGGGACATAACTGTGACATATGTAGCTCAGCATTAAATGGCAAACATCTGATCATGTCATCTATGTTCTGTACAGTACTGTGTATAATGGCTGTTTGGGGGAGTAGTGAAAACAGCTATATAAACCTGGATGTGACAGAGTAACATATGCATGATAGTCATATAATGTGTAGCTTAGCATTGGCAACTGCTGTACCAGGCTAGTATAGTAATTTAGCATTAGCAGCTACATATACTCCCTGTAATATTACTGTTATGCACACATGTGACAACTGTTCATGTTGTAGCAAGGCCCAACAGGTCATCTGTGAGGTCTACGGACTCACAACAGTATGTACCTTGTGTGTGTGTATGGCACACACATATGCAGAGATATTCATGTGTCAGATATATTAGCATCTTAACATGTGCATAGAGCAAGGGACATACTGCAACTGTTTGTGAAGGGTGGACATATATATGCTGGTGAAGGTTGTTATGTGCATATTTTCATGTAGGTTGTAGTGTGTGGCAAACAAGACAGCATACAGTGCTGGTATATGACATGTGGTGTTTAAACACTGTGGGTATGATTTGTTAAGTTTTTAGTCTTCCAGACAGGGAGTCCTGCTAAAGATACATGGGCTGAGAATACCTTCAATGCATTCTGCACAAGACTGTGCAAAATTATTGCATAACTGTATCCCTCTCAACCTTTGCATAATTGATATTCCCACCATGAAAGGTGGACTGCATATGTGCTTACATGTAAATCTATATGTACACCAATGGATGTTTATATGTACGCTCAAGCTCAATGTTGTAAATGTATTGCCATCCCTTTTGTTAAAAAAACTGTACCCATGAACTACCACATAGGTGGTAGTCCACTCAACACCAAAAGTGTGATAAGAGACCACGGGACACAGGTGGACATTAGTGTCCCTTTTGATAATCACAGTGCCACAGATGTAAACTGTGTACGGTCCACATATCATCAGAAAAGGTGTGTCATCCATGGAATAAGAGGTCAGTGTTCCACTCTACTCATCAGTCATAAAACCCATCATAGAGTACAATGGCCCTTTTGGTATGTACCTCAGAAGACATCTACAGCAACTGTAGACGCCAAGCACAAACCTCACAAAGAGTATTACCAGACTCAAACAGATGCCCTTTGCAGACTGTCTTCCAAAACCACAGATACACTGTGTTGCATACCGCCTACCCAGAGCCAACCTCTGCCTAACATACAAAGCTATGCCAAACCCACAGGTGCTGGACATGCTCCCTGTAAACAGATCAAAATCCCTACAAGCTACACACTGTACTGATCTAAGCCTTGTAACATCAAAAAGCAGAACATGCTGGAGTGGTACATTCTCATCTCAGACACATACCATACTCTGGAACTAACTACCTATCAATAGCAAAGAAAGGTTCTCATTAGCAGTCATCATGAATAATCATGATGAATGGATGTGAGATAGGAAGTACAACCCGGGAATCACCTCTGTGGCTCTGCATGACAGGGGCACATGAACTTAAATTACATGGGTGTTGAAGGGCAGGGTACAGTATGGCTAGGCTTCTATAGGCCCTATGGCTAATAGCCTATGAGATACCTAGGAACCGATACACACACGCATGTACATGTTGCATTAATTGCTATGTGAGGTTGACTGAGTGTGATGGTGAATATGTAGGTGAATGTGTCAACGTTGTGTATATGTGTGATAGCCTAGTGGGAAACTGTTTATATCATGGTATGTAGTGTTCTAGCTCTGATCCCTGCAAAAGATATGTATGCTATTGCTCGGCAGGAAAAGCAGTATGGCATACGGTGTGACGTAGTCCCGTGGTGTTGACTGGAGTGTGGCATTGTAGGCTAAAGCAGTACATGTATGCTATTTAATTGTTAACACTAGTGAATACAAATCCCGTATGAACTGTAGTACTACCTGAAGCTGTAGGCCTAAACAGCACAGTATGGTGTATATCCACATTGCTTGGAAACACTGTTTTTTTTGTTACCTGTAGTCCTCACACATTACATACCTCAGGCATAAAGTTTTGTAAGTGCTGACACACAGTACTGTATGGTACACAGGTAAAGCTCATCTGGGTTGCCATACCTTAGTGTCTTGTAGGTTTGTCTGATTGTGTGGGTATGCCTGTAACATGGCCTCAGTTGTATGTGTGTTACAGGATATAAGTGCATATCTAGCAACATGTATAGTGTAGTATAGCAGTATGCCACCTATATTGATGAATGTGCACATATGTTCCTTAGGGGTCTGCTATCAACAAGTAGTGTGGTGTACTGGTAGTACTGTAACTGTACTTTACAATAATTTCAATGGATGACATATTTCTGTATGTACTAGCATCATATATACCTCCTGTGGCTAGGTGGTGCACTGTGCCACATACAGTGTGCCATGTGCTGTTGTATAGCCTTACATACTGGTTTCACTTTGTTGCTGTGCAGAACATGGTTTAATATATAGAACGTGCCAGGCACTTTCAGGCAGTTGTGGGTTAAGCACTGATGTGTGGTATTAAAAGTGTGTATCTACTGACAGCCAATAGGTTGCTATATATGGCATTTCATTGATATTTGTACTTTAGAATGTTAAGTGTGCCACATGACCTGCTCACAATAGTTGTCTTATTGTCTTCCAGGGATATGTCTCACCAACCCAACCCTGCGTATTCCCCTGAAGAGGAGGAAATAATTATATCCACCCTAGTACAACACCACACCCTACTGTTCTCCATAACCAGCCAGGACCAGCATGAGCACACTGCACTGTGGCAAGACGTTGTCCATCGGGTTAACGTAGGCATGCATAACCGGACTTATGAGCAGGTACGCCATCACTGCAGTGATTCAATTAGACATGTCCGGCAGCATGCCACCGATATCCGCAGACAACAGCTTGCCACAGGTGGTGGTGCAGCATTACATCTTCCCCTCACCAGAGTGGAAGAGCTGCTCCTCAGCATGGTGGCTCCTGGACAACCACTACAACAGACATGTGTCATCATGTAGGCCGGAGTCACCCAGCAAGTTGACTCGGAGCGTGCAGGTAACATGGCATATCTGTAGACTACTGTTAGCTCGATTGTTAGAACATGCATATGTCAGATGTGTATTGTGTATTTGGAAGATGTGGAGCCTGGTGTTGTGCAATACTGATAATTTGGAACATAATCTGTATGCCTGTGACTGTCAACCGTTGTACTACTGTAAAATTGCACTCTCACAGCAGCAATGTCATAGTTGTTGACACTGACAAACTGTCTCATATCCTTGTAGGTCCCTCTGGTGTGACAGCAAGGCAGCAGACCCATGCTGGTGAGTGTTCTACATTTAATATGGCAAATAACATGTGCATGTTATAGGTGAGTTGCAGGCCATATACACATGTAAAACACCTACACATAATGCATGCTCTGCATGTTTTCTGTGGGACTATGCACATCCCAGTAACATGAGTAGTTGCCTCAAACACATGCTATACACAGAGCATCCCAAACAATTGTGGTACACTGTAGTGGACATTGTATAGGCAGAGTCAATACACATACACAAAGCATACACCACCTTGTCATACACAGTACATGGTAATATGATACACATGGCATATTTAGACACCTGCTGTAAGGTCAGACTCCAGTATCCCAAATGTCATCCACACAGCACACATACTATACATGAGGGGTAGAGGCCTATCATGGGGTGGTGCAAAACTCTTCAACAAACAATGCATTCATGTTAGGCAATGCTCCCTATTGAACACCTTATATACCCATGTAACAACTGCCTGTGAAATGGTTAATGTAGCCACAGTGCTGCAGTTCAGGTACAGCAAGATAGTTGCCAGTGTGGCACTACAGTACTACACATAGCATTCATTGCTATACACCTGACAGTTGTGTGCATCCAGCCATGTTATGTATACATGTGAGTGATGGTGCACAGGACATTGAAAAGCATTTAATACTTGCACAGCAATGTTGTGTCCATGTACACATTGTGTTCCAGGGTGAGACCAATCACTGAACAACACACATGCATCAAAGACATGTATACTGTTATTAACAAGGACTCTCTACACTCGCACTGCATGCTGTTGAGAAACACACATCCTGCATGCTGACACGTGTAATAGGACTCTTTAGCTTGTGATACTATACTCCACCATCAACTACTAATGGGTATGTTCTGGATTGCTGTTGGGGTGTGTGTGTGTGTGTGTGTGTGTGTGTGTGTGTGTGTGTGTCTACTTTAGTGAGTAGTGTATTTGTGTTCATGTGTGCATGTGTGCATGTGTTCATGTGTGCATGTGTCCATGTGTGCATGTGTGCATGTGTTCATGTGTGTGTGTGTGTGTGTGTGTGTGTGTGTGTGTGTGTGTGTGTGCATGTGTGCATGTGTTCATGTGTGCATGTATGCATGTGTTCATGTGTGCATGTGTGCATGTGTGCTAACATCATGTACAGATTGTAAAGTGTGTTTCCTGTCTTCCTCTCACAGGTGCTGAATTTGTGTTGGTTGAGTGCAGCAGGGAACCTGAAGACACTGCCACAAATAGTGGAAATGATGATACATATGTTGTGGCGCAAGCAGGTTTGACAGGGTCTGTCGTTGGGCCGCCAATCGACAGTACACAACTTTCCACCCCATCTATGCACACATTCATACTGCCAATACATCCTTCATCACCAATGGCCTTAGCTGAGGGACAGCATACAGTAGGCATTGACCAGGGTAGTGTGGTATCTATGGCACATGCATCCCCTCACAGCAGCCATACCCAGATTCCTGGAATGGTACCACATAGGTTGATGTCCAGGGGTTCTCATGGGAGCACTGCTGGTCATAATGCCCCTGGCAGATGTGCCCCCACAGGTCTTACAACCTCAGGTATGCTCCGGGCTGTAATGCAGGCACAGGCATGTATGGAACGGTACACCAGACAGGGACTAAGTGCGCAGAGGGCCCATAACACTGCTATCAATGACAGTATCCATGACCTTGCCGGTGCCATCCGTCATTACACCGAGGTCATTGATAGACATTGGGGGAGACATTAGATGTCCTCCGCAATGTCATGTCCATGTGCCAGGACAGTGCAGGACGGCCTAGTCATCGACGTGGATGTATGCCAGCAACATCATCGGCTGGCAGTCATCGCGGACAACACACAAGTCACAGCCGCTCCTGTAGTGGCAGTACCAGTCCTAGCAATGTTGGGGCTGGGCTGTCAATAGACCATCATAGAAGACCACGTGCACGTGGCTCTGGCCAGTCCCAGCAGGGACATGGGTCCAGTCGACATCCCTCTGCCTCTGGTGATAGTACCCAGTCTGGCTTAGTACCCAATACTGTCCGTTGCACCCCTGCCAGGTACAGGTACTGTGTCTGTGGCCAGAGACGGTGATCTGTATAGCCTGGCAGGTACAGTCTGTAGCTGTCCCACAGCCTCCCATGTATGGCAGCCACATGGTGGAACTGTGTGCATGCAGACACACACACATAAACCAAACATCTAGGTCTAACACATACACACACACATTACATTAACATTGGCCCATGCTGTACTGTTGTCCTTCACACACAGACACACACACACACACACACACACACACACACACACACATACATGTCGATTGGATGGGTCAATGTCGGGCTCTGGCAAACCAACAACACACCCTGTGCATATGATGAAACTGTGCCACCTCCTGTCATCTGTAACATTGATGCAGGAACAGGCTAACATGGTGCTGATGCACAGGGTGACTTTATAGCAGTGTAGCAATGTTAGCATGTTGTCAACAGTACAGTGTAATGATATCCTTGTAGTTATATCTGAGCAGGCATGATGCATTAAAGCTATGATTATCAATGTAGTATTGTTTACAATAGTGTTATTTCCAAAAATGTATTGTCCGCCCATGTGCCACTTGGCTGATGTGTGTAGTTTTGGCAGCATGTGTTGGTGAGTGGACAGTACGTGTGTGATGTGTGCAGTACAGATTTGCACGCGTACATTTGTGAACATGGTGGAGGTGCACTGTCTGCATGTACATGCATAGTGGACACATGGGAAGGGCGACATGCCCTGTAGTACACAGTGTCAACACTTCATAGTTTCTATTGGTGGCCAGTATGCATTTTAATACACATATGTTTTAACTTGGGTACACATGAGTGTATGACATGGTTTGACACTATGCCGTGGGCGATACTGTTACTATCTGTCATTGGTTTGCATTCTGGTCGTATACACAACCTCAACAGCCTGACTATAACCAATCATTAGATGATGTCTTGACAACTGACACACAGATGTAGGAAACTCAGTAGCATTTGGATCCTTCCAGTACTATACTATACCAGTAACCAGTGGTATTGACCACCGTCCATTCCTGGGACCACTCCTGTTTGGCATATAGCCCTCTTAGGTACAAGTAAACACACTAGGGATATGTCCGTCCACATCTGGAAATGCATACAGTGGCCTACAATGCATTCTCCGGATGAGACACTTATCCTCCACAAGGGTATCATACAGACAGATACCTGTTGTCCAACCCATGCTATTAAGCTATAAGCCAACTATAGCATAGTCATCCACATTTACTAGACATAGTATCCCGACAGTACCACATAGATAGTAGCCCCCAATATGTAGAACGGGTACCGATGTGTACATTACAGCCAAGTGTTATGTCATCTGTCCTGTGGTATTCACATTTCCATAGGTATTCTGAAGTCCCTTGGTGTATCACATAAGCAATAAGGGGTCTGTATGCATATCCACAAAGTTGTTGTACACCTATAATGAATGTCCATTATTGACAGACTTTGTTGTGTTTGAACATGTCTGAAATATACCCCAGGCATGAACCCTCACTCACACTATTCTATAGAAACTGTCATGGATGCGTGTGTGTGACACAGATGACCTAGGCCACAGATCACTGCAGTGACTGGCCTTGTCACAAACATACATATATGACCGAAAGTCTGAGAAGCAGCAGCACAATCTGTCAAAGGTAACAGATGTATTCATGTAGAAAGCAGGCTTCACACCTATGAACTAATTGAGGTCACATGTACATATATGTATTTGCCACACAGATACCTGAAGTGTGCAATGCACATACTGTTGTTATACTGATATGTCATACAGTAGTAAAAGCTAAACCCACAACACATTAACCAGCAGTATCACACACACACACACACACACACACACACACACACACACACACACACACACACACACACACACACACACACACACACAGTAATTGCAGGATTCAAACACCTACCTAACCATGTTAAGATACTAGAGAGATACGCATTAACACGATGCGCTATATACTTCATTGGGAATTTCAATTTCCACTGCTATATTTGTAGGATGCTGACATCATCAGACTTGCCAAAGAGGAATATAACACTTTTAAGGTGTTTTCCTAGTCTCCAAAAAGGGCAATACTCTCAAAGAAATCACACAGAAACATACGCCCCACCACACACACACATAGTCAGCAATTGCAGGATTCAAGCCCCTACCTAACTATGTTATGACACTTAAGAGATACACATTAACATGACATGCTATGTGCTTTATTGGGAGTGTTCATTTCCACTGCTATATTTGTAGGATGCTGACATCATCAGACTTGCCAAAGAGGAATATAACACTTTTAAGGTGTTTTCCTAGTCTCCAAAAAGGGAACTCCTCTCAAAGGAGATCACACAGACCCATAACCCCCACACACACACACACACACACACACACACACACACACACACACACACACACACACACACACACACTCTCAGCAATTGCAGGATTCAAACCCCTACCTATGTTATGAGACTGGAGAAGTACGCATTAACAGGACAAGCTATATGCTTTACTAGGAGTTTTCATTTCCACTGCTATATTTGTAGGATGCTGACATCATCAGACTAGACATGGTAATGTGTGTGCACTTAGTTTTATGCAATCCCAGGACTGAGCCATGGGGGACAGCAGGTGTCACCAGCTTGAACAGGACTCCACAATTCTTACCTTGTGTGCTCTATCTGTGGCCCAGTTGCAAATCCATCCGATGACAATACATATTTATGCACAGGTTGTTGATTTTGTGGATATGACATGTGTCTGGGATGTTGGAAAAGGGCTATTCAAAGTGTATGTGGGATGTGTGTAGCTCATTTCATTGATGTATGTCCTGGGTGGCTGCCTTGCAAACAGTCTAGCAGGTTTGGGAACCATGATCTGCCCATGACCAAACCAAAGTTGGTAGGGTTGTGTGTTTATAGGCTTCCAATAGCTCTGTTTCTGACTTCAATCATGATGGACTCCATGGCCTTGCAGATCAGACTTCTTAGGCTTATAAGACTATAGTTCCCATGGTCTGTTGTGCACCAACACTTGTGTAGTGTGTCATATGTTGCTGTAACCCATTCAACAGTTTCATATCGTGTAGAGAGGGTGAGGCTCAACAGACTGTTCAGGTGCAGGGTCTGTTTGTTCTGTAGTTCACTTATGACACATATAGGGAAACAATGTAATCCAATTGATGCCATGTTTTCAGCTTTGGAAGGAGCTGTTTACCCATTCTACATGTGATATCTCCTGGTATGATGATAGGGCCTTTTGTCAGTGGGAGGTGGGTATGTATGTATGGGCCTGTCTGACAAGATGTTGGCATTGTCAGTCATTTACAGTTGGCCCTGACTCTGGACATATATGAGTGTACATTGCTATTTATGACATAGCTGAAGGAAGTGTCATGGTTCTGTATGGACTCCTTCACAGATAATCTGTCCATAACCTGGATTGGATAGTGTTTGGAGTGCACATTGTTTATTGATGATACTGAATTCGGGTTTTTTATTTTCTTTGCTTTTCCACTTTCTATGAACAACCTAAGTATCTGTAGTACATATTTGATTATGACAGGGTTACAATATATTATATATGTGTCTGTTGTCATATCACTTTGTGCACAAGTCAGGACTGGTGATTTTTGAGAGGTTCCTGGGTTAACACATGCAACTGCCAGATATGTGTGGCCCACTGCTGTACTCAGACATGGCCTAAGTGTGTGAGCATGCCCAGTTTGGCCTTTCAGTATGTTGTTGCCTGACATTTGCCTCATTTATTCAGGTGTGTGAGCATGCCCAGTGTGACCTTTCAGTATGTTGCTGTGTGAAGTCCACTACATTTGTTGACGTGTGTGAACATGCACAGTATTAACATTTATACTATATGTGTGTTGTAAATCAAGTTGTATTTTTACTGCAGGGCTCACCTTTGTGTCATAACTCTACAGAGATTATGCTGTGCCTGCAGGGTTTCCATGAGACACTTTGCATAGACTTATCAACATTTCTTCATACAGGCTGACCAGTGAAATACTGCCATGGTTTAGTGGTTCAGGACTGTCACTTTCACATTTTCATACTGGGCAGATCAGACTGCTTAAGGAACAGTAAAGCAAATATGACCATGTTTATCTGCTTTTGCTCAGCTATGCCCAACTTTGACCAAACTTGCCAAACATTGCTCAACATTAACCAACATTGCTGAACGTTGCCCAATATTGCTCAACATTGTCCAAAGTTGTGCTACTTAGTGTGTGCTATTTTGTTTACATATACTAAATAGTGGTAAAAGCTGTTTAGCACTGCTTTATATTGCATAAAACATGTCAATCATGCCTCAGGTGGTGCTGCAGGGCTGCCTATGTCGGATGCACATAGTACACTTCCTATAAATGTTTGAAAACAGGTAGTATCAAGTTAGGCATCCATTTTACTATATGTGCGAGTCAGAGAGAGGTATCATTTCCAGGGTTCCTACTGAGCCAGTGTATATGCTATGCGTTGCCTCTTTGCTAAGGCCAAACCATTCTAGGCATGCCTCCTTCTGCCTACTGGGGCAGGCTCAGGTTGTTCCTCCTCCGAGTCACGCTCTGCCTGTGATAGCCTTGGCAATGGTGGGGGGCTGTTTGGCCCGGCCCTATGCTGCTCCTGCTGCAGCTGTTTTCGCAGGATCATATTATGTAGCATAGCACATACCATGTCTATTTGGATACATGTAGTTGGTGAGTACTGCAAGGCTCCACCAGATGTGTCCAGGCACCGGAACCGTGACTTGAACAGCCCAAACATACGCTTGATTACATTTCATGTTTGTGCTTGTGCCTCATTATGGCATTCCTGTTCAGGTGTGTGTGTGCATTTCTGATGGGTGTCATCAGCCACGGCTCCAGTGCATATCCAGCATCCCCCACTAGGTGACCATGAGGGATGTCCCCATTGGCAAATGTCTGGTACAGCTGTGTCAGATACCAGATATGGGAATCATGGTAGCTTCCATGCTAGCCGGCACACACATTCATTATTATGCCCTGGGCATCACACATGACCTGGCAGTTGATGGAGGGAAAACCCTTGTAGTTAAAGTAGGCCCTACCCTGCTCACCAGCTGGTGCTTTGATTCATATGTGCGTGCAGTCTATTGCACCCACTACCTCAGGGTATTCCGCTATTTGCTGGAAAAGACGAATATTGCTGGCCAATACCTCACGGGAATTGGGGAAATATACATGATCACCGACATGTGCTGACATGGCATTCAGGAACTGGTGCAGTACCCTGGATGCTGATGACTGTAAAATGCCCATCATATCACCAGTTGGTCTCTGGAAGGTACATGTTGCTAGTATTCTTAGGCCAACACATACCTTGGTTTCCACTGGGATGGGTTCCCCTCTATTGGTTCTGTGTGTGTGGTGTGGCCTGCACAGCTCAACAATTTGCTGCATGAGGTCTCTGTCCACTCTATAGCGCTCCACTATCTCCAGCTCATGTAGCCCCTGGTAGGTTACCCTGGGCCTTTACACTCTTCTCCGTCTCCTCACTGTGGGTTGCTCAGCAGCATTCACATTGTCACCACCCTCAGCATGTTGCATATGTTGCCTTATAACAGCAATGGCAGCCCCTAACATTTCTTTGTCTCAGTAAAGCTTTTTCAGTTTCACTTCTCTTAGCTAACTGCAGTGTTGCAGTGTGTCTGAGAAAAACATAGTGGAAAGTTGTTTGCAGAGTTTTAAGTTCTGGGCTGGGCTGGACTAGTGTACTGGCTGATTCTGATTATTTTCACCTGCTAGCTCTGCTATTTCTCCTTGGTTAACTTCCTGCTATTTGTTGTGCTTCCTTTTCCCTTTCTGTTTCCACAGGGGTCAGCGCCGCGCAAACACGCTCACACCAGCTCACACGTGCGCACACATGCTTACACAGCCTAACACTTGCTAACTCCTGCTTGAACACGTGCACACCGGCGCAAATGCACTTACACAGGTTTCAACAACCTTACACGTGCTTACTCCAGCGTAGATGCGCGCACACAGGCGCACATGCACACACACAGTCTTACTCAGTTTTACAGGCGTGCACACATGTGCAAACACTTTGCAGGCACTTCTACAAGAAACTTTAGTGTTATCCACGGCATACACCTTCAATTTCTTGACTTTAGCTAGGATTCCTGTTGACACACCTCTTCCAGTGATGGGTAACTAACAGCAAACACATGCCACTCTGCTCCAATGAGCTTACATTCTTTCATACATACCCCCTCATGATGTCACCTATCTCCTACTCTGATACTCCCCTTATCCTACTTTTACACTCCACTGACTTTGCTCATATGCCATGTGAAATTGGAATTCACTATCCTTACCCTCATTTGCATAGGATTGCCTACTAATGCTTGGTTACATCTCTTAGACTGAGCTTCCCCCCTTAGTAACCTCTACTCAGTAGCCATGTTGTCTTTAGCCTGCCATTCACTTACATGGCAGTTGAATGCTTAGACTAATATCCCTATTTATGGCTTTTATTTTTTTTTATGGTTTTTAGAGTGCAGCACTTTTGCGTGATGCTGTGCTACGCTTAAACTTCGGAGATCGAGATAAAAAAAAAATATATTTTTTTATTTTGCAACGGGAAGAATTGCCAATGGCCGTATATTTGGCCATTGGCATGCTTTCTCAACTGGATGCATCCTTTATTTTGAGCTGTCATGGCTCCGTTTTGCTATTTGCAGAATGGTACTCAGTTGACAACCGAGTACATTTCTGCAAATAACACTACTCTTACTCAGACAGGTTAGGTTTTCCTGGATCGCAAATTTACCTCATTTGCATAGCTTTCAGCAGCAAATGAGGTAATTTGCATAACCTAACCCTGTCCATGTAAGAGTCGTTGCAGGAGCTCTCATGCACACCCCTGCCGGCTGTTCCTGAATCGCTCGGCAGACATGTTGGCTGCATGGAGTCTTACTCTATGACTCTTAGACTCCGTGCAAGCCTTCGTGAATCCAGCTCAATCTGTCCAACAATTCATGACATTGTCTTATGTCTATATTTTGTGTCCTGTCTGTGCAAATATCTTAGCCTCAGGCTTCTCAAATGATTAAGGCAATTGTAAAGTAAACAACAAAATGTTCAAAACTTTTTCTCTAATCAGTCTTTTTTGCATTTTTGCAGGCAGGATTAATAAGTGAATCAACTATATGATGCATCAATTTGCCAAGTTTATTCTCTACTTGAAATTCAAAACTGTGTAAACTCAACAACTTTCTTTATAACCTTAACTTGCCCTACAAAGAGACTTTTTGAAAATGTTTTGCAATGGCTAACAATCTGATTCTACTATAACTGACTTCTTCTTAATACAGTCATTACATTTTAGGCAGCCAAAAACTGCTAATACAATTTCTTTCTATATGTGGATATAACATTTATTTGCATGTCAGAGCACTTGATTCATACATTAACTGTTTACTTTGATGCAGTAATACAACACCAAGTTCTTGTTGGCTAGCATACAGCTGAAGTATTACAGGTTATGAAACGTCAAAGAACATTACAACAGGAGTCTCTGTAACTACGTTAGTAACATCGAAAAACTTCTGCCTTGGTGTGGAGACCAGAACTATTAAATATGTAATTCTAACAGCATCCCATCTGGCACTGTTACATTTAACAAATTTAAAATGAACTTTGAAGGGTATTGCACTGTATATAGGAATTAAATAAAATATGGCTTGCCATTTTTTGTGTATTGAATATGGCATTGACTTTATTCAGTGGTTATTCACCATTTCATATTTTCATTCATTTTTCAGTGTTCTAGTATTATAACAAACACTAGCAGGGTTTCAATGGATTTATTACCCTTAGGTTTGACTTTGCACAGTGTGCATGACAGCCAAGGAGTTATTTTCCAATCAGGAAGATGTTGTGGAGATACAAAATATAATGTATTTCTTAGTGAACGTTTAAACAACTGTAACATTAGTTTCTGTGACAGAGACATCGATGCTTTACTCAAGAAACCTATCAACTCTTTTGGCGCAAATGGGAGAATGTTGGTAACTGAGCTAAGTAATAATACAGACTTCACTGTTCTCTTTAGACAATATGAGAAAAAAATAAAGAAATACACTCCTGCAGCCCACAAATCTAAAACCACCAACTCTTAGGCTATTACCCTTCATGTGTAAGAGAACACTAGTGCCAATGTAAGGGTCAAGGGTCTCAGACTTAGTACTGAGCAGTCTTTGATATTATTGTACTCAAAGTTATTTTAGCAATGCAACAATACACATGTACGCTTCCATTAAAGAAACTACAGATTCCTCTCAAACTCCTAATTAATAGAAAGCCTCAAAGCTGAAATATGTATGCAGCTACTTATTTATACATATAGTAAATAAAAAATGAAAGAATGAAGAAAAAAACAGACAGATGGGGAGGCATCAATGTAAGAATGGAATCAGAAAAATAAACAAGGAATGAAACTGTATGTTAGATTGCATTGCGAGTGTATCATTAAAGCAGAATGCAAACTGCTAGCTATAACACTGTAAAGCAACTTGCTTAAAAAGAAAAAAATGGTAATTGTGTCTCTTAACAGAGAAGCTGCTGAAACCAAGTCGGTTTAGAATAGTTGATTTCCCATACATAATTGTGTGTTGTTTTCTTAAAACAGGCATCTTATTTTATTGAATTCATTTAGATTTACATAAATATGGAAATGATTGCAGAAAGTGTACTGCTATAGGACTTGCCTGAAGAGAGTAAACTACAACAATCATTATTTCATTAGTTATTGGTTTATTTATTTTATTTTTATTGACATTTGTTTAGTGGGAAAGTCTGACTGCTAATAAATATTCATTTTCAGTAAAAGTGCAGGGAGAAAAGCTCCAAAGAGTTATTTAGTATCAAACACAACAGTAGAATAGATGTAATTTAAAAAGAAACATATATACATACAATTTGACAGTGGAATATATAGGATGCAATAAAGCACGGAGAGATGCCAGTGATGATATAATAAAAAAATTACAAATAAATATGACAATACGTATATACAGATGTATTAGAAGTGTAGTCTATTATGTTAGGAAAAAAATGTCAAAAAACACATTCACACATAAAGTAAATAAATAAACAAGCAAACAAAAAATTGCATCTTGAAAAAATAATTATAGATACTGGCGTGATAATAATTAGTAATACTTCAATTCCACATCACAACCGATCAACCGGTATTGTAAGATTTTGGGCTTGATAGCCAGTTTTTAAAATAAAGCACTCCCATTGCTGGGGACTGATAGTGAAAGCTAGTTTATGACCTGAAATTTACCACTGGAAAGAATAATTTGTGATGAGCAGTTTGACTTTATATACTTTTCATAACATTTGCAATTTTAGCGATATAAAATGTAAAGATATGACTTGATTTTTGTCAAAAAGCTCAGGATGCAACTATTGGAAGTTAAGGTATTAACTTCCAGAGCTCTACTGGATGGAGTGAAATAAGAGCTTAAAATGGGACCATGAGTCTCATTGTTTGGATAGATGACGCTCTGTACTTGATCTCTTAGTGACACCTCTGTGGTGATCTATGCCCAGTCTTTTGGGCAATGAAAGATCCAATACTCATCATTCTATTTTTCCTTTAAAGAACAAATAGTTCCTTAAATACACAGTTAACTCATTAATGCCAGCAGGGCTAATTGCAAGGGCAGACTTTGTACAAATGAAAAACTAATATTATTAAAAAAGATTTAGTAGAACATCCAAATAATAATAAAATATGAAAGTTAAATATAGATAATATAATTCAAATCTGGAAACAATGTTTTGAATTAAATATTCAAGAATATTATAAAACAGATCCATGAAAGATTTGACTTCTGTTGTCCAGAGAAGAAAAAATGTGTCATAGTGCCAAGATTTTTCTGGCCCCTGGTACTTAATAAGTTATCAGTGAGATCATAAATGGTATACTTGAATAAATAATGCTCAATATTGGTGGATCTGTGGAAACAGAAGATATATATATATATATATATATATATATATATATATATATATATATATATATATATAATTTTCTTTTAAATGGGCCTATGTCATCACATCAACCTTTTGGAAAATCGAACTGCATATGGTCAAAACCATACGATTCACTTTCTGAAAAGTTGAAATGGTTTGCACTGAGATTGTTGAAAATTGTTGTTCTGATGAAGTCATTTTATTTTTGATGAAAGCGCTTAACTTTTACTGTTATTTTATACTGTTTGAATAAACGCCTGATACGTGGTTGGATCCGGTCTCCTGGAATTACTTGGCTTGGCTAGCTGATACAGATTTATATTGTTGGATTCCAGATTGTTCATTTTGTATTGTTGTACATTGGGGGTAGGGGAATTTGCTTTTTTCCCTACTGTAGTGTGATCTCAGAGTTGGTATATATATATATATATATATATATATATATATATATATATACTTATACGTATATAATTTGAAGTGGGTGAAGAGTGCAGGGGGCTTGCCCTTTGCAAAAACACAGATTTTTGTTTTCTACTTTTCAACTTTTCAGAAAGTCAATCATATGGTCTTGACTGCATGAAGTTCAGCTTTCCAAAAAGTCAGTGTTGTGACATACATCTATCTATCTATCTATCTATCTATCTATCTATCTATCTATCTATCTATCTATCTATCTATCTACCTCTCTCTATCTATTGTCACTGTTTTGAAGTTTGCAACCTTGAATGTCAAAATACTGAGACCATAATATTAAAAGACCAAAATGCTGAAGACCATGTTGTTTAAAAATCTCGAATATCAAATCACTATATTTGTGTGAACACAGGAATAAGTGCAAAAATGGGTCATGCATGGGGGCAAGTCCAGGAGTTCAGTACTGTGGTCTTCAATGTTTTGCTCTTTCGATATTATGGTTTTAAGATTATAATTTGTCAAGACTGTGATAGTAGATCTTCATATTTATATATAATTAAATTGAGCACGAATGAAAGTTTTTTGCAAAGTTATGATGCCAAAATATGATTGCCCATTTTAAACATTCACTTGTTAGCACAGAAATTAGCTATTTTATTGTGTATGTGCATTAAAATCCTAATACTTAATAACTGTAGCACCATCTTAAAACATTTGGGTGGAATTCCATGAAAAAAGCTCCTGCTGTTGTGACGGATATTTTTGAGATTATTCTGCACCCATTTGTTCTTCTCCTGCACTGGAGTTAACCTTGTTTAGATTACAACTATCTCTTCTGCTGGGATGCCTGATGCACTACATCTGATGGCTGTTGAGATAGGATATGAATTCCTTACCCTACCATGGAATCAAGTTATGGATTCCTTTCAGTCTCTTAGTCCAATAGAGCCTGTCGCTCCAGTCCTTCAGTCATAGGCTGCTGTTTTCTTGGATATTGGGAAGCAAACAAAGTAAACTTCATTGTAAAGTAAAATTGTCCCAATCAACTTTCTATATTTGCTGAAATTCTTAAAGAATCTGTAATAGTGCTTCAGACTAGGATTTCATTTCCAGGTGTTGTTAGTAGAGACTTAGAACACCCTTCTAGTATTTATTTTTTTCTCCTACAGTACTCTAGAGATGAAGATCTGAGGTTTAACTTCAGTATAAGCTTACAGACTATTTTCTATTTAACAGATACATGTGCGACCTTCTAGTTACACCACTTGGAATTTTAACTTCACATATGAATTTTGTTACTCATGTTCAAACAAAGAGATCTAGGGTGTATTTACAGTTATTACACAAATATGTTATGGCTATCTGTGCTGTCTGTGAATGAGCACAGCTAAATTTCAATTAATTGAGGCCACTTATGTAAATGTATGATGGCCTCGGATAAGCTTAAGCAAAATTAAGTCATAATGAGATGAAAATGAGAAATGATGTAACTTAACAAATGCTAATGTAGCATTGGATCACCTGTATGCAACCCATAGGGGAATTTTCCTGCTTTTTGTGCCATCCTCAGACACATTATATAAAGTGGAGTCTTGCCAATCCTATCTACTTTGCAGTCAGTGAAAATGTTGTCACTTGCTGCTGGCCTTGCTATTTCTAGGTATGAGCTGCTTGCCTTTGCTGAGCCAAAAACACTTTTTCCCAATAGCACTGGCCAAGAAGGTGGAGATATAGGCAAAGGATAACCCATTATAACTTTGATAATCAGAGATACTTGACAGATTCTGAGTGGGCAGGGACATTATAAGGGTCTTAATGGGTATGTGTGACCCCCATAGAGATACTGAAAAAAATGCATGGACTTCCTGTTCCTGCTGACACTAAGGTATGTATAGCCCTCACTATACTTGCCATGGGGACCTTCCAGAGAGAGACTGGGATGTCCTAGGCATCTTACAAGCTTCTGCCTCATGTATACTGCAGCACTTAATGGATATATTATTGGCACGTGTGAGTTAGTAGCAAAGCAGGATCCAGCACTAGGTGACCTAGGCAGTTGTCTACCAAAACTAACATTTATTCTTTAAGGATGCACTCACACACATTTAAATGTTGGAACTTCATGTGTTCAGGATTTCTAAGCCTGGACAGACAAGTGAACATGGAGAATAGTTTAGTGGTGTGTGTGTGTGTGTGTGTGTGTGTGTGTGTGTGTGTGTGTGTGTGTGTGTGTGTGTGTGTGTGTGTGTGTGTGTGTGTGTGTGTGTGTGTGTGTGTGTGTGTGTGATGCCCCAATTAGGAATGACAGGTTAGTTAAGTTATTCAAGATTTTAAAACCTTACTGGAATTTAGGGAGACTATGTGGCAGATGAGACTTAATGCCACAGTATCTGCAGGTATAAATGACAGTTGCTCTACTACTAGCTTACTGAAATTACGGTCGATGCAAGTTTGATATACTACATAGGTGATGTATTTTAACAAGTTTTTTATTAGTTTTACATTATTTAAGCATTTTTAACCATATTTAATATATGCAGCTTGATGCTATACCTTTAAAAAAGGGATTGACACTTGTTTAATTAACTATGTCATTCAATTAAACAATGCTATATAAGGGAACTAATGAAAATGTGAATATGACTCTGATGACTCCTAAATGTAAGTAGGTGAAAGCACTAAGTTTTTTGTTTTTTCATTTAATAAAGTGTACGTCCATGGATGTCTGGGCATTGTGGTGACTTCTCTGTTTGGAACTCTTATCAGCTACTTTTAAGGCCCTTAATAAAGGGTGTCCAACCCTACTGTGTAATGTTACTATTAATCAAAATGCTAGTCTGACCAAGAGCAAGGCTATTTATGTGTGGCCTGTATAGTGTCATCAAACAGATATGCAAGAACTCTCAGAGCTTAAATATATCTCACAAATATCAGTCATAAAAGTAGGTTTTAAATATATTTAATAATAAATAATAAAATAGCAATACAATGCTAAATATGTATTTGGTTACATCAGAGTTCAAAATCACAGAAAATATTTAAAACAACATTGCAGGACAGTCTCTAATAAATACAGAAAACATCTGAACTAATCTTTACTATATTCCTAACTATATCTTAAAGAGTTACTATGCTCCTAAAAACTTACTTACAGCAAGAAAAGTGCAGAAGGTAGTGATGAGGGAATGTTTTTCTTGGGTCCAAGACAAAATATAAAATGCCCAGAGTCTCCTTCTGATAGAGTTCTTAAATTAATATCAAATATTACTGCTGGGTTAGCTTGGATGACATCACTTTTTGTCACCTGACTTCAGTTTCCAAGCTAAACCCCTTTTGTCAGAAACTAACCGAATTTAACATCTCTGTGTGAAAAAATACATATCTCTCAGATGTCTGCTCAGAGCTGTGCAGCTGCTAGGAAGTCATAAGGCAATAAAACACTTCTGCATCTCAAATCTAGTAATTACTTCTCTTCCAAGACAATACAAAAATTTCTAGCTCTAGACATTGTGTCTGCTACTGAACTGAAACTGAGGAATAACTTTTATGGGACAATCATAAAACAATTTAATTTCAATTTATTTTCTTAAAGTTTTGCAAGTTAACCCTGTATGTTCTAGTTTCTACTGTTAAAACATATACTGTATATTTGCCCAAGTATATATTTTATATACATTTCTGTTCTAAACCAGCAGTGCATGCTGTGGTTACATTTTAGGTCAGTGCATAACATACCTTGTTCACCACACACTTCTGTACCAGTAGTTTAATAAACACATAACATATAGTTCTAAGACAAGCATATGAATCATGTTGTTATTCACAAATAGCATATGATTATTTACAAAATTCCAGATAGCTGTGCTGGCAGTATCTCATTCTGTCACGCTTCTATATAAATCATATTAATATTCATAAATGACATATAATTATTTACAACATTCCAGATGGCTGGGCTGTATTTCCTTAGTGTCAGATTAATATTCACAAATGACATATAATCATTTACAAAATTCAAGAAAGCTAGGCTGGCAGTATTCCCTTGTGTCATATGTATAAGCTAATAATGAGAGACAATTTGGTTATGTGTTCTGCCATCTAAAACTATTCCTCCATTATTACATAAAAGTTTAATAATTCTCTTCTATGAATCACAAATATTAAATAATCTGACAAAGAGTGTACTATACATGTATTATATATTAGGTTCATAAGTAGTTACTAGGCTATCTGCCTGAGGGCATTTATAAGTCTAGCCAGAGTGTGTCAGCTTTTGCCACCCCATTGATTAATTAACTGAGTCTCTGTCAAGAAGAGCCAAAGAAGTGATCCCAGGGGTGTATTTTCTGTTACCCATCCACTCGTCAAGGTTTCTCTTGATAAGTGTTAGTGAGGGGCTCTGCCTAATGTAGTTAGGGATTTTGTTCCAAAGCATGGGGAGTCTCTGTGACAGGAATCTATCCCTCCAGCATGTTCTATTTATTGTTGTGGTGAGTTTAGCTCACTAGTGTGAGTGGCTCACAGTGACTTGGATTTCTTTAGGTGGAGCATATCCATCAATTCTGAGTTGGACATGGCTTTGTAAGTCAGGCAGAGATCACCTCTGAGTAAACAATATGCCAGAGTTTTTCCAGTCAGGCTGCATAGGACATATGTTTGAGGTCAGTAATCCTCTTGGTGAGGTACTTTTGTGGTCTTTCCAGCTGTTGGAAGTGTCTTGTGAGGTACATCCCAAATGGGGCATTGTACTCTATGATGGGTCTGATGAGTGATGAGTAGAGGGGCACTATAACCTCTTTATTTATAGATGTTAACCCTTTAGTAATTAGATGGGCTACATAGAAGGATTTCCTAACTACTTTGGCAATATGATTGCCAAAGGAGAGATTACTACCTACCTGGGTCCCCATATCTCTTATTACCTCTCCTGTATTAAGGGGGCTGCCATCTATGTGGTGATTCATGGGTGTTTTGTTTTTACCAAATGGGATGACTATGCATTTTTTGGCATTTAGCTTGAAACCATGACTTTGACACCAGGTGTCCATCTCGGTAAGACCCTTTTGGAGAATGTCTGTGTCAGCCGGAGAGTTAATTATGGCTCCCAGATTGCAGTCATCAGCAAACTTGGTTAGCCATAGTCCTCCTGTGTTTGCCTGAATTTCTCAGAAGTATATGCCGAACAGTAGGGGTCCCAGGACCGAGCCTTGTGGGACACCACTTGTGACTGGTTTAGAGTCAGATCTAGAGCCCGCTATTCTTACCATATGAGTTCTGTCTGTAAGCCAGTTGGCAACCCATCTCGTGATGTAGGGGTTTCTGTTCAGACTGGTGAGTTTTTTATAATTCCCGAGTGGGGTATGGTGTCAAAAGCCTTGGAGAGGTCAAGGTAGGCTATGTTAACTACCTTCCCCTCGTCTATGGCCTTGGTGACTGTCTCAAAGAAGTCAACCAGGTTTAGTAGGCATGATTTGCCCTTAACAAAGCCGAATTGGGTCGGCTCAAGTGTTTGGAGGTTCCCAATGTCTTTGTTAATGAGTTCCATGATGATCGCTTCATAGCCTTGCAGATCAGGTTAGTCAAGCTTATGGGGTGAAAGTTACCAGGGTCAGTTGTGGCCCCTCCTTTGTGGAGCGGAATAACCATTGCTGTGTGCCATTCTATGGGCACATAGCCTGTGGAGAGGCTGAAGTTGAACAGTGTGTTTAGGTGGGGGGGTTAGTTCTTTCTGTAGTTCATGCAAGATGCAGCCTAGGACACCATCTGGCCCAATTGACGCTGTGCTTTTGGCTTTTGAAAGGGCTGTTTTCACCTGTGCGTCTGTGATTCCCAGGACACTACACTTTTCCAGTATTGTTTTGGACCCATTTGGGGGTGAAAGGGGGGTGAAGTTTGCAATGAATCTATCTGCCAGGATGTTGGCAATATCAGTAAGTTCAGTATATTCTGTGCTATTTTGCACTAGCTCAGAGCATATCTGCAAGTTGCCACTTAGATTCTTGACATAGCTAAAGAAGGCTTTGTGGTTATCTTTTGAATCATTGGCTATTTTTCTTTCAAAGTTAGCCTTGGATGATTTTATGAGGGACCTTAGTTTCTTACTGATACTGCTCAGGGATGTATTTCCTTTTTGGGATTTGCTTTTTTTCTGAACTAATTTCCTCCTTCTATTGTATAGCCTGTTTATGGCAGGGGTCCACCAGACTGGATTCCTTCTCTTAGGGGAGTGAATCTTGGTTTTTCTAGGGATGGCACGATCCATGCATCCTTGTATGTGCTTATACAGTTAATTTGTAAAGGTTCCTGCATCTTGGACACTGTTATCCTTTGGCGTGGGGGCTGTGAAACTTACCACCTCTGTCTTAAGTAAGGTGAAGTTTGCTATAGAAAAGTTTTTCACTGTGGTTTCCTTAGTTGGGGGTGGTGGTGTGGACATCCAGAGTGATTAGTGTATGGTCTGATCTAACCAGTGACGGGTTGACCTCTGGTGCGGAACACCTGTCGCCCATGTTGGTGATGACCAGGTCCAATATGTTTTCACCTCTGGTAGAGGAGTTTACCAGCTGATCCAGGGCACTTGAGTTGATAAATTCCAGGAAGCACTGGACCTGGGAGTTTGTACTTGAGTAGTTTTCCCAGTTAATGGTAGGGTAATTGAAATCGCCCAATATCAGGTTGTTCGGTAGGACCTTCATGTTTTCCAGTGTCTCCAGAAAGGTGGAGTGGTGGTCCTGGGTCATGGAGGGTGATCTGTAGCAGGCCACAATTTGCATTGCAGATTTGCCCCATGTTAGTTGCACATGGATGATCTCAGAGGTATCATGCTGCACCACTAGCCTGGAGGTGTAGGTATCCTTGATGAATATGGATACACCCCCTCCTTTTGTGTTTCGGTCCATGTTCTGTGGCCAAAATGTTTGGTATGAGTTGTAGCCCGGTAGTGCTGGGGTGCTCTGTGGAACTTTGAACCAGGTTTCAGTTACTGCACAGATGTCAATGTTCTCCATACTGAGGAGTGCTTTGAGCGCGTGCATTATGAGATTTAAACTCCTGGCGTTGAGTAGCATAACCCTCATTTTTTTATTTGTGCTGTTTATGGAGGCGGGTTTGAATTTTTGAGCCTTGCCTAAAAAAGGCACTATGGGGGCAGCAAGAGCCTTGGCCAGTATTCGAAAGCCTAGGGGTGACAGGTGCAAGCTGTCTCTTGCAAAGCAACTAGGCATGTCTAGCATGTTGTCCCAGGCTGACAGACACTGGATCCCCTTTGAATGACACCAGACGCTTAGCTAATTGTTGAAATTGATAATATTTTCTTTATACTGTGGTATCATTCTTGGTGAGGGCAGGATGCTACTCAGTGTCAGGGTCATACCCACCTGGGCTACATGATCAGAGAGCTCTTCCATGTCTCTTTTCATGTAGTCCAGGGAGGTACATCTCAGGTCATTCACACCAACATGAACAATGACAGAGTCATATTTGTACTTGTTCTGGAGTGACCTGAGTGCTTGTGTATGTGGTGGATTCTGGCTCCTGACAGGCAGCTAACAGTAACCTTCTCCTTGTCCAGCCTAGTGAGTGGGACATCAGTGTGCCTGACTATAGAGTCACCTATTATTAGTGTGTTAGGTATGTTATTTCGCCTTAAGGGCTGTGATTGTGCGGCACACTGATTTTGTGTTTTATGTGTTATCTGGTTTGTGACGGGAGGTGCAGGTTTTTTGGGTGTCTGCTTTGGAAGTGGTGGTATAATTATTCATTAAATATTTGCACATTCAATATTATTATAACTAAATCACTAAATAAATAAAACAAAGTGGGGCATGAAGAGATAAAGATATCTATAAACTTACAAGTGACAGGTAATGTTATCTTACCAAACTATTACACAATAGGAAAAACAATATTTATCATGCTAAAAGATATATAAATATTTTATAGAGCTAACAAAAGTTCTGAATTAATTTTAAAGTTACAATTGTCTATATCTTAAAGTTGCATGACACTCATAATATGATAAATATCAAAACATTTAAAAATCCTTTAGCTTATTAAATTAAATCATAAAAATATGTACATTACTAAAGTCAAAGAGAATATCTTGCTATTACTACAGAGTAAAAAAACAACAACATTTGCAGTCTATATTGTAATCAGACATTACAATATGCTTAACTGAAATCACATTCTCCCTTCTTGGGTTCAAACATCTTGAAAAATCTACTTTACTTTCTATCAAAATGGATGTTCTGATTCAACAATATAAAACTCAAATTTCGGCTCTGACTTATCAAATGAGTTATTTCAGGTAGTCTTAGTGAATCTAATAGCATACAATATGCAAAAAGGTTCATAGTTCACATGACCAAGATTCAAATTTCAATTTTCAGCAGGTTTTTGAATATTTTATATGATTTTTTCTCTGTAAATTACATCAGATCATGCACATTGGCATTTCTTCCTTGTGCAGGTATATGTAACATATGTATCTTTCTTATAAGCATTTTGTTATGTAACTATGTTTTTTCTGTATTATTTGTCCACTGATATTCTATCTTATTTTATATAACTTGCATTTCTAATATCTCCCATCAAAGAGTTATTTAATCAGCAGCTCTCTATTAAAGATTACAGTATGTGTAAATATTTCTTAACTTACTGATACTGCTCTTTTTATTAATCTTACACAGTAGATGTTTCAGTCCTTGTGCATTTGTATACCATAAGATGTTTACTCTTCTTATAAATTCTAACATTATAAGCAAACTTGACTATATATATATATATATATATATATATATATATATATATATATATATATATAAATTCCTGCTTGTTTAATTTGAATGTGTTTTTAGCCATTGTGAACTGCTGCATTGATGTAAGCTTCACATTCTGACATTAGAATTTGATTACAGCACAAGAAAATGACAACTCACAACAGCTGCTAATTTCCAGTGTAAATTTTTTAATTTTTCTTAATTCTATATAACTGTTCTAGTAAGTAACAAACATCTAAATTTACTTCTTTCCATTAATATGTACAGTTAGAGTTATTAGCACTACAGCATAAGCCACTAGCATTCAGCAAAATATAAGCAAATTATATGTCAGCAATAACTCAATATATAACATTACTATAGGTTTTGTTTTACCAATTGTTCACTTTTAAATAAATATTTTTTAAAACAATATGTTATTTTGAGTAGATTTTTCACATATATACTAGAAAAGAAGTTAAAGGTAGGGATTTAATAAACTCCATGTAGGAATAATGGAAATCATACACAGATGATTCTGTGGCCATGTCTGTGGCTCCCCCTCGTCAGCATGTCTTGCATATTAATGAAGGCTCATTACTGAGCTTGACTGAGCTCAGAGGGTTTGTGTGATGCTAAACTGAGTGCCACATTTTTAAAAATGGCCCAATGGAAGCAAAGGGTGGGAAAGTCTTATTTAAGTACAACAGGTGGGAATACAGTCAGTATCTGTTGGAGGTTGATCTTGGCAGAGACTATGGCAGGAGTTGGAGAGTGTATGTGTGCATCCAGTCACAGTGGTGGGGCCTTTTGGAGTACAGAGTTATGGTTGGACTCTGGAAGGTGGGTTTTCTGGACACCTGAGTCTGGGAAGAATGGGCTGGGAATGCCCCACAAATTTGTAAGTATTGTAAGCATTGTTTTACCAAATTCTAGTATGGATATGTGATAGACAGGTACAAATAATGGTGTTTTCTCTCCCCACAGCTGCAGAGGAGAGAGCTCACAACCTGGAGGCCCATGTAGGGTACCTGGCCTGATTGTGCTGTGAGTGTGGTGAGTACAAATATATCTTACAATCTATAGTAATATAAATAAAAAAGAGTACAGCAGTAACTACCAGTAGGTATATTCTGTTTTGAGTGTACTGAAATGAATGTGGTCATAGACCTGGACTAATATAACTGAGTATTGCCAGAAACAGTTCAATATAGATGAAAGCATGAAACCTGCTAAAGTTAAGGAAAGAAAGTTTCAACTGCATTTATAATGTTAAAGAAATAAATGTTTATACTGTATTAATAATGTTAAGGTAATAAAGTACAATTGTATTCATAATGTTAAGGAAATAGATTTGACTGCATTCATAATTTTAAGGAAATAAAGTTCAACCACAGTCACAATATTAAAGAAATAAAGTTCACCTCCATTCAGAATTGTTAAGGAAATAAAGTTGCGACTGCATAAATTGTGGAATAACAGCTGTCTTGTAACACATGCATTATCTAAACTGTTCATCATTAAAGACTGTTAAAAATACATAGCAGTTTCTATTACTATTTAGTAGTACTTGTCCCTGGATCTGAACCCCAGTCTGTGTGTGACAAAAATATATTTATTCAGTATTTAATCACACTGAGCTACTGCTGAATATTGATTGACTACTATATCCCTAGAGCTCACCTAGTAACAAACTGTAACCTGGTAACAGAGGTAGAGTGTCATACAAGACTGCAGTGACACTTGAAGACACATGCATGAGTTTTATGCATGACAGAGATAGTAGGTGAACTGTGCCTGCATTCCAAGTATTAATACACAGTTCACCTACTATCTCTGTCATGCATGAAACTCATGCATGTGTCTTCAAGTGTCACTGCAGTCTTGTATGACACTCTACCTCTGTTACCAGGTTACAGTTTGTTACTAGGTGAGCTCTAGGGATATAGTAGTCAATCAATATTCAGCAGTAGCTCAGTGTGATTAAATACTGGATATAAAATACATTTTGTCACACACAGACTGGGGTTCAGATCCAGGGACAAGTACTACTAAATAGTAATAGAAACTGTTATATATTGTTAACAGATGTTCTCCCCACAGGGATTATATGTACTAAATGGCTGAACTAGCTGTTCAAATGGGTTACTAATTTGTGTGTCCAGATGTACCAGAGTGTTAACAGCATTGCTCAGCAAGGTGATAAGACTGCAGCAAATAAAAAATCAACAAGCACAATACTAATACAAGTTATTAAAACACATACAACTGTTTAATCTTGGTACTGTTTACCTGGTGTGTTTTCTGAATGTTTGCTTGTAGTCTAACCCCATGCCTGCCAAGGATGGCATGATAAGCATAAAGTCTCTACTCTGTACTGTGCATGATACATGTCTCGCTATCACTGACTGTGATCACTGTTGCCAAATCCCTGAGATACATATTTAACAGACACTTAATTTATTTCAATAGCACTCAAGCAGGTCTATATTAGAAGAATGAAAGATCAAAATCTCAAACACTCTAAAAAGTGAAAATGCCAGACCTTGAACTCCTTGTTGTGGGGACTGCACTCCCTCCTCCGCTAAATATATATTCCAACTCTGAGATCACACTACAGTGAGGAAAGGGCAAATATTCTGATCTTCACTGTACTGCGATCTCAAAAAAGCACTTTGAGGTCCGTCATTTTTGCTCTTTAGACCGTTCGCGATTTTGATCTTTCATTCTTCTAATATACTTGTATAAATAAATTAAGAGCAGACCTGTAGAGGTTATAACAGTTCTGCTGCAAGCAATATAGCCTATACTGGTAGTGATGGCATGTATTTCTCTATCCCCCCACCCCTTATCTGCATCATAATGTATTATTCTTATAGATTGGGTATGGTTTACTTTTAGCATATGTTGTTCTCAAAATGTTATGTTGGGCCTTGTGTTACCCCAATTATTGTTGTGTTCTATATGTGATGCAATGTCATGTTACTGGGTTATGTGATTTGTTCTGGCATGCTGTTACAACTAACCACATGTTCTCTTTATTACTAACCCATACACTTTGATAAACCTCAACACCATAGCTTGACTGAGTAAATCCACCTACCCTACATCAACTAGCCATGGCACCAGGTCCCATCATGTCTGGGACCCAACATGGAGCTGCCCCTTCTGCTGGTCCTGCACTGCCTAAGGCAGAACCACCTCAGGGGTGAAGGCCCATTCCCCCAGGAGAAGGTATGGAGAGGGAGTGGTCACCCAGTGACAGTTACCAGGGATGGTGTGCAGGATCATCCAGTGTGGTCTGGATGATCACCTGCACTGGATTGAGGGCAGACTGGCCAATCTGGAGGACCAGGCTGTCCCCAAGCACCCAGCCCCCAGCACAGCCACCTTTGGAGAAGTGAATAAGTAGTGGTGACTGCCCATGGGTGGGGAGCTCAGTCCCACTGCTGCTGTCTGGGGGCACGTGCTTGCCGATTCCACAACACCCTCCCCATCCAAGGTGTTTACCCTGCTCATGTGTCATACACTGCCTTGTCTCCTGTCTTGGCTGTCTTGTCTGTTTGCAAATGCCACCTCTCCTACCCAACTTACCTCCCCACATGTACCTATAATCCCTTCCCCAACATTCCACTTGCTCCTTAAAAAAGGGCATCTGTCCCACAAAAAACATCACCCCATACATAGCTCTCCATTTCATACAGACCTACACTGCCCATAATCAAACATTACAGCAATTAATCAACAAAGGTATGTCATCCCTCTGGGATGTGAGGCTCCAAATTCCAAATCACCCACAACCTGCACAGCTGTTGCTGTAGAAGAAATGGAGAGCTATGGTCCTTCCCTACACCTGTCCTGCCCATCCCTACTTGCCTTTAACATTGTTTTTCCCCCCTGCTTGCTCCCATTTCACTACTTTCCTATCACATCTTTTTTCTTTTATGTTTTTGGAAATAGCACGGTTTTAGCAGAGCTAAGTGCTGTGATGCATCGAGCCACATCATGCAAACCCACTAAAAGCTATTTAAAACTGCTTTAATCCCTTCAGTTTTTCTGACACTGCTCTGCACATCAGCAAAATGACCAACACTCCCAAGTCTCGAACCTGGGAGCCTGCTAATTTGGGTATAGTGCATTAGCCCACTAGGCCACTCAGTTTTGAAGAATTGCAGGTGTTTCCATAAACTTATCCTGAGTATCAGTGATGCATAACAGAAAAAACTTCCACCCTGCCAAGTCTTAGACCCAGGACCCTGTCAATTACAGCATAGTGCATCTGCCCACTAGGCCACTCAGTTATAAAGAGTATCAGGTGTTTCCATACACATATCCTGAGTATCAGTGATGCACATCAGCAAAAGATTTACCCCTGTCAAGTCCAGCATAGTGCATTAGCCCACTAGGCCACTTAGCTTTGTTTCCATACATATATCCTGAGTGCCAGTGACACACTGCTTCTACATATAATAAGGAAAATAGTGTACTTGGGACTGTGATGCAAACACCAAACTAGTACACAGCCAAATAAATGCTGATGGATGTACGTGAGGCCAAGGATATCAGATAGAACTGACAACTGCACATACTGTTGCAGAATGTCTACAGTTGTGCCACCTACTTTTGGCACAGTTGTCACAAAACCTATTCTGTGTGTAACTGGCAAGTCAGTACAGATTGAGATTAGAAAATCATGACAGATGGTTCAGTGTCACATGACATGCCCATCCGAACACACATGTTCATGCCAATCCTGTGTAACTGACTGTATGTATGCACATACGCCTTACAAATACACCTGCTATAGTAATGCCTCAGTAGCTCAATCTGTTACATTCCTAGCATACTTTACATTTTGCCATCCACAGTCCTGGCTTCCATTTCAGTCTGTTGCACATCAAGTACATGCTTACAACAAATAATTGACTGACACATGCAATTTTAAGCAGAACCAAATGCTGCTACTGCAGTCATTCTAAGCATGCTGTACATTTTGCCTCCCACAGTCCTGGCATCCATTCCAGTCTGTTGCATGTCAGGCACATGCTTGTCCAAGCAAATACATGACTGAGCCTTGCAAGTCTGTTCATAATGGCCAAACATAGCATGCAAAACTGTGGACATACCACATAAATCCAAACAGTGGACAGTATTTCTACCTACCCTCTGTGATGCTGTAGTTCCCACACCTCAATAATGTCCTTCACACAGGCCATGAAAAGGGCCTAGGCCTACATGAAGGCCTGAAATATAGCACTGTGTTGCCATGCCATTGGCTAATGAAAATGCAACCCAGCTGTTCTGGATGCAATCAGCAAGTATGAGCCACAGACTGGTGCACAGGCAATCACCTGTTCATGAGCATTACCTACAAAAGGCAAGCTGCTTTCTATGGTACACAGGTTTGTGACTTTGTTTATGAAGACAGACTGTGCTATTCTAGCATTATACCACAGGATTTCTACACATAAAGGAGAAAAGCACTATACCAGGTATGTAATAGAATTCCCCATGTAATGGGATGCAGATGGGGGATGCAGTCATGGTAAATAGGGATTACAACACTAGGTCTGTAGTACATATCATGGAATGACATGTTGCTGTTAGCTGTGCAGCACCTACAGGCTTCCTTTTTGGCTTTGTCTGCTGTGACACATATCACAGCTCTGACCCCTGAGGCCCCCCAGCAATGGTCAGCTCATACATGAATGCTACTGGATTGTGTAGTAGGCAATGGTGACAGTAAGTACTGGTGGATAAAGCTGGCATTTCACATGCTGTACTGTCAGTCTGCACCTCTCAAATTGTGAATGTCACACAGACATAGCTCAAACATTGTCCAGGTGTCCCTGACTGTTCTGGACATACTCTGGATAGGTCACTGTGTACTCCACACCTCTATCTCATTGCCTGAGAGCTATGGCTAGCATACCTGTTGACCCCCTACAGCAGGAAAATAGCTTATAGCTAGTAGTATGGATGGACAGAGGCTCTGCCTCACCAACAGAATGCAGATATTAAGCATGCAATGTAAGGGACTGAATACAGTAACAGATATTAATGTACCACAACTGTTTCCTGAGGTGTCTGATGTGTGACAGCCAGATTCCCTACAGTATGGAAACAACCATTACATATTGTCCAACTGTTTTCCAGACATCCACATTTGTCTGGCAGAGGGTCCACATATGCTAGGCACATGTACACATTCTGCAAACATCTGTGTACTGTGGATGTTGGACACCTACAAGGAGGATACATTACAGCACTTTTGCAGTGCTGTCTGTAATTGTGTCTCACAAATGTTGCTGGACTGTCCCCATACACCTGTAGTACCACTCACCTATTTGTAGGCTGGTGGCTGTATGACATGGTGCTGGAATGTCGCCCATAGGGGACACAACACAGTAGATGGCAGCGATGGGTGCAGACACATAACAACACAGTCCATCACATCACACCACACAGGGCCATAACTGGTATTCCTAGGATCATACAACGTTGCTAGGCAATTGACCCTGAAGCCCTCTAAAGCCTAACCCAGACTTTAGCCCATGTGTATGCAATTCTGCACCCAATGCCCCAGTCCAACAGGGAAACAGGTGGTATCCCAAGAGTGTATGTCCTATTACCCATCCAGTTATCCAGGTTTCACTTGAAAAGGTATAAAGAGGTACTCTGTCTGATGTGGACAGGGTGTCCATTCCACAGGTGGGTGAGTGTGTGGGACACACATCGGACCTGCCAACAGGTCCTGTTAATGTCACAGACCAGGGTGAGGGCATATGTGTGGATTACTAGAGTGGAGCTTGACTTGCAGTTGTGCAGCAGTCCAATTAAGGGTGAGTCTATGATCACCTGGTATACCAGACAGAGGTCACCTCAGAGGAGTCTTATGAAACTTGGCAGAGGGATGGGCTTATAGCCTGTGAATGGTAGATATCTGAGGCCTTGGTATTCCTTTGTGAGGATCTTCTGTGATCTCCACAGCTGCTGCATGTGATTTCCAAGGTGCATGATGAAAGGAGTGTTATATTCAATAATAGGCCTTATTAGGGGGGGGATTACAGGGATATTATGAACCCCATGTCCCTGGATGACATACCCTTATGTATGAGGTGGGCCATGTAGAAGGCTTTCCTTACAATGGAAGCAACATGGTGGTCAAATGTCATGTTGCCATCAACCTGTGTGCACACATCACTCTCGACTGATTGCATGCTTAGGATGTTGTTAGTATTGTGACAATATGTGGGGACGTCACTCTCCCCAAAGCTGATGATGCTGTATTTTGTGGTAAGCAGCCTGAGGCCATGTTTCTGGCACCAGTCATGTGCCTGCATAAGACCCTTTTGGTGGATGTTCACATCACTAGGGAATGTGGTGACAACACCCAGCATGCATTCTTCTGCATACATGGTCGGCCATAGCCCACTGGTTGTGCCCTGCACCTCAGAAGGGTAAATCACACATAACAGAGGCCCAAACACAGAACACTGGGCTACTTTGCTAGTTGTGGGTCTACCACTTGAGGTAGCTTCCCATATGTGGAGTAGGTGGGTTTGGTCATTACGCCAGTGTGCTACCCATCTGTTACCATATGGACTGATGCCTAGTTGGGAGAGTATATCTATTATGTGCAAGTGGAGAATACTGGTAAAGTCTTTGGCCAGGTCAAGGTAGGCAGTGTGCACTGTCTCCCCCTTGACCATGGTGTTGGTGACTGTGTCATAGAGGTCAACTAAATGTAATAGATATGGTCACCCTTGACAAAGCCTAAGTGTGTGTGTTCGAATGTGTGGAGGTTGCCAGTGTCCTTGTTAATGAGGTTCATTCTAAACTGTTCCATGGTCTTGCAGATCAGCCTAGTTAGGCTGATGAGTCTCTAATGTGCTGGATTGGTGGACGTCCCACAGTAGTGTAAAGGCGTGACAGTGGGTGTCCTCCACTCAGCTGGGATGAAGGCTGTATTCAGGCTTTGGTTGAATACAGTGCCATCTGGTGCTGCAAGGTCATGCTTGGGGTCATGTAGGATGCATCCTGTGATGTACTCGGCTCCCATGCCAGCTGCATACCATGAATATGAAATGGCAGTGATGGCTCTGTTCCCTACATATAAGGGGAAGAGGGCAGGTACTGGGGCTGTACTGATGGGGGGCTGGGGGTGAGGCTTACACTGACTCTGTCAGGCATCAAGTATGCTATACCTACAGCACTTGTATATCTGGTTTCCTTGACCACCACTACTGAGCACTTCATTTGATGTTGCAGAGATATGTGAAGAAAGAGATATAATTGTCTGTAGTGGAGGTCACCAATGTGCTGCTGGGGTTTGCTTTGTAGGATTCCAGTAGTGCTCTTATTTGCTTATGCAGGCTAAGGAGACACTGCTTCAAATTGGGCACCTGCACCTTCCTTGTCTTGGACAGCAGTATGCCATCCCTGTTATAGACTCTATTTATTGCAGATGTCTACCACACAGGTTTGCATATCCTTGCAAAGGATGATGTAGTCCTGTTAGATATACCTGACTCCATGCATGTATACAAATGCACTGATAGTGCTTTTGTGTATTTTTGGATATTGGTGACAGTTCCTACAGAGGAAATGGGGTCTGCAAAGCTGTTTATACCATCCCTCAGGAGGCTGTAGTCGACTATGGAGTTGTTTGTATGTCTGAACCTAGCTACATGGGTATTGTGAGAGATGGTGAGTGGAAACGTGACCACTTTATGGTTGGTTTGACCACAGAGGATAATTCTGTAGGAATGCTGCAGTGGTTATCCATTTTGTTTAATATCAACTCCAACAGACCTTCACCTCATGTGGGACTAGCACCTAGCTGCTCCAAGGTGTTTGCATTTCCACATTTGATGGATCTCTGGAAATTTGTGTGCTGGCATGAGTACATCCTACAATGTATGCTTGGGTAGTTAAAGTCACCCAGGATCAGGGTACAGACTTGAATCCTGATAGAGTTGATCAGTCCATACAGGCAGAACGGGCTTCCTGGTCACATGCGGGGGCCAGTAGCTACTTTCGCTTTGAATAGGTGTCTTTGCAGCAGTTAACTGCCCCTGCAGTGTCCCCTGTGTGTCTTACTGTTTGAACAACCTGGAGGTGTGTATGTCTTTCAGATATAGCGAAACCCTATGTCCCATGACTTTGCTGCCCACACCTTGGTGTATGACTGTATGATAGGATGGTTGACCATGTAAGGCTGGAGTGCTCTCTGCAGCTTTGAACCATGTGTCTGTAACTGCACAGAAGTCAGCATTCCCCAGGATTAAGACTGCTTGCAATGAGCACAGATTCATGCTTAGACTCCTAGCATTTAGCAGCATGACCTTCAATTTGTGATGTGCTGGCAGTTGTATGTTAGTAGTGTTAACCTCACCACTTTTCCTAATAAAGCCACTATGGTGGTGGTAAGAACCATTGCCAGATGCCTGAAGGTCAGTTGAGACAGATGAAAGCCTTCTCTGGCAAAGCATCATGGTCTGTTGATCATATCACCCCAGTCTGCCAGGTACTAGATCCCCCTGGAATGGCAACTGAAACCAAGGCCAATTGTTAAGGTCAATCATTTCCTGATTGTATTGCAGCATCATTCTGAGTGACAGTGGAATGCTGCATAAGGCTATGGCCATACTGCCTGGGACACATGACCTGCGTGCTCAATCATGTCTCACTGCATATAGTCCAAAGAGGTACATCTCAGGTCAGGCACACCAACATGAACTGTGACAGACTCATAACGGTACATGTTGTTGTGAGACAGCAGTGCATATGTGATATGGCAGATTCTGGCACCTGATAGACAAGTAACTGTGACCTTCCCCATAATCAGCCTGGTGAGAGGCACATATGTGTGTCTCACAATGGAGTGTCCCATGACTAATATGTTTGACTAATGGTGATGCCTTTGTGGCTGTGAGTCACAGATGTCTGGCTATGCATGGCATGTGCTGTGGAGGACTGTGGAGTTCATGTGTGTCTTTGCCTCAGTGGTCTCCTTTGTATGTAGATGTGTATGTTGAGAACCTCCACATATGCGGGTGCACGTTGTGTGAGTGTGGGTGGTGTGTGAGGTATACTGATTGTGTCAAGAACCTGTTCAGTGCCAGATATACGGGCATGAGAGGGAGATAGCATGGACTGTAGGTTCCTAATGTCATTGCATTTCTCACAAATTGTTTTCCTTGGTGGTGTTTGTAGATGGTTGTCCATGTACATGAGGCAGTTGCTACACTGTGCCAGGATACCCATATCAACCAGACTGGCAGGGGAAACTGTAAGACATTGTAAATCCATATTTTCCAGAATCTGAAGGAGGAAGGCCAGGGAGACCTAAGGGGTGGGCCTACAGCACAGGTGTTTAAAATTAAAGTAAGAGGCTGACACTACTCTGTACAATGTAGACAGGCTATAAACAAGCTGTAATAGGTGCAATTAAAATGATGCAGTTGAACACCTTAGAGAACATGCAGCATGTAGCAGGAAACAGCAAGATCAGGCAGGTAACACATGCTGTATTGACACTATGTTGCTGATAGCCACATACATACTGTGGTAAAAGATTGTGGGGTATGATGTGGTCATTAGTGGAGGATAGTGTTGGCAAATGTGGATGTGCAGGGTGTGCACATAATGGAGAGCAATGTGTGTGGTCCTGTGATGTGTTCCCCTCTTCTTGTCTTTCAGGACTGATGTACAGATGTAAATACCCACCATTTTCAGTAGCGGACAAATGATACCATACTTGATGGACTGAGATTCCATCACCAGATCCTGCTTTCGAGGAGTTGCCATAATCAGCAACAACATGCTGCACCATGTGCAGACCTCGTGGCATCTGGAAATCACATCAGGCTACATGAAAGGAGCAGGTTCATCACCCCATATGTTGTGGAGGTGGGTAACACAGCTTCCATAACTGAGGAGTGTCCAGGTAAGCCTCCTATGGTCATCATTGTAGCAGTCATAGTGGCATCCTATGCATACCTGTACATGGATGTCAGATCAATGTGCATTGCGGGAGTTGTAATGCACACGTGTTCACAAATAGTGTGAATGTCAGCAATGTGGGCAGTATCACAGTTCATACTGTACATGTTGCTTTATGCACATATTATCCTGCACCAATGTTACATTTGTGTCTGCTGACGATACCTCTCCCCACAGAATTCCATAGGTACCTCTGGTGTGGCTGGAGTCCAACATCCTGTAGCTGGTAAGTGTGAAACTGTTTTGTTATGACTCATCAATTCCATAGGCATGTTAAGGGCTGCCAGTTTGCCATGGACACAACTGTGAAGCTTAGCCATACTGTAATACTTCTGTGTTCATTGTGGAGGGGTTCAATGCAGTGCATTACATCAGTAATCACAGTAGCATATTTGCAGAAGCTGTGATATATGTGCATGTATTGTTTGAAGTTCTAGGCAGTCTGCTATAAATGGGGGCATTAGTATGGTAGAAATGGGTGCACTGTGTTTTAGGTGAAGGTCCATCACATACACTGACATGTTACTTATCTCACAGGTGCATAGCACTGGCAACATTATCTGGATGTAGCTGCAGTTCATGTTGTTAGGGGGCTGTCTTGTATGTAACTGTTGTGGTCTGCTTCTGTGTTGTGCATGAGATCAGTAATAAGGTGTAGTACATAGAATGCATCTGAGGCACCTCACCTGTATGTGTGTGCATGTGTGTGGATCAGCAGACATAATACTGCAGGAATTAATGTAGTCATGTTGTCATCCTCCTCACAGGTGACTCTTGGGGTTGGAGTTTGTCCCCTCACAAACTGATATCAGTGTCTCATCAGACTCTGATAATGATGGTGGCCATAGTGAGGCACAGGTGGGATTGTTGGTTTCTTAATCTGTCCCATGGATTGACATCCCACTTCTTCCACCAATGTCCCCAAACACAGTCAGTATGCCCACACATACCCAGCCCGCTGCGGTTACAGATATTGGACAATCAGATGGTGGTGGCATCGAACAGGAGAGTGTGGCACCCATGGTATCTGTGACTGTAGACAGGAGCTATAGCCAGACAACTGGTGAGGTTCCACACAGGCAGACTGACAGGGGTGCTCGAAGGAGGACTGCTTCCTATCCATCACCTGTCATAGGTGTCACATCATATCACCCGATGCATGTTGCTGTCCATCATGGAGACACAGGCACATTCTGGATGCAAAACCAGACAGATGCTCAGGATCATGGGTTCATCACTGCCTGGGATCCATGACTCTATCCATGGCATTGGTGATGCCTTACATCAATTTGCTGATATTGTGGACAGATGGTGGGGTGAGACATTGTCACTCCTTAACCGTGCAATGTCTGTGCTTAAAAATGTGGTGGGAGTAGAGCGTCAGACGCATGGATGTATGTCAGCAACAACATCAACTGGGAGGACACATGGCCATGCACAGTCACAGTCACTCATGGCACCAACCACCCACCAAAGGGAGGTGCTGCCACACACCACAACACACAACAGGCAATGCAATGGTCACATGATCCTGGAGGGGGACGCGACCTGCAGATACCAGTCTCAGCAGTCCCAACACCATCCCACCCCACACTGGGGGTGGCATGTGCCGCAGTTGGCCGTTCCCATTCCCATGCCCCCCATGTTCATGGCCAGAGATGGTAAACTGTACATTTTGCCATGTACTGTCCACAGTTGTCTGACATACCCTCATGTAGGGCTAGCACGTGGCTTGACTGTATACATACACACACTCACAAATCAGTGTTACATGCAGGTCACCATCAGATGGACACAGCTCCTCTCCATGGCCCAGATAACCAGCACCCCTTCAGACACACACACACACACACACACACACACACACACACACACACACACAATGTCAACTGTGTGGCACAGCCTAGGCCTTTGGCAATCCTGCATGTGATGATACCTCTGCCACATCCCTGTTGTCCATACCATCAATGGAGGGACATGCAAATATGTGTCTGATGCACAGGGTGACTATAGCACAGTTAATGGCACTTTGTAGTGCAGCAGTGTTATGCCCTATAAGGTGCTGTCTGCTGACATGTGTCATGACTACACATCAATGTGTATGTACCTTTGTTCCATGATGCCACATTGCTGCTAGTATTGTAGACTGACTGTTGTCTCCCAGACCTGTTTCTGTTTCTGTTGCAGATGTCTATGTGTCTACACTGTGAGGACCTGGTGCCAATACAGTGACTCAGGATGGCATGGTGGCAATGCAGATATGTGACTTCTCCTAGGTATGGTTGTATATGTGGATGGTTACCTAGGTGTATATGCGTAAACAAGTGTGTCAGGAACAAGGGGGCAGACAGATTAATCTTGCATGCATATCCCTTGGCACAGCATGATACTCTTGATACATGCCACCTATGAGTTCAGTAGGATCATTGGTTCATAGGATCATAGAAGGTTACTAGCATAATGGCCTTGGGTCCTTTACAAGGCTAGCCATTACTTTATCCCCAACAGAATCATCAATTGGCACTTGTTGCCCCTGTCATTGAGTGACACAGGTGGGATTTGTGGGACAGATTTGTGGATTCCCATCCACTCATCACAGTTGCACTTGAAGAGGGTATGCATGGTACTCTGTTTGATGTGTATGGGAAGTGCAATCCTGAGACAGGGCAGCCTCTCAGCAGGTTGTATTGATGTTGCATATCAGATTCAGGCTTGTCATGCTAGTAGTGCACAAGGAGTTAGACTCCCATATATGGGGCAGCTGTTGAAAGGCAGGGTCCATCATTGCCTTCTAGATGTGATACAGCCCACCATTGGTTAACCTGTCCAATACTAAGTGGAACACTACTGATTCAAGCCTGTCTGCATGGTACAGGTGTTGGAGGCCACGGATCACCTTTGTGAGTATTACCATGGCCTTTCCAGTTAGTGCAGCTATGTGGATAGGTACATACCGAGCAGAGTGGTGTAGTAAATTATTGGTGCACTGACTGAGGACTATACAGAGGTAATGACCGCCTTATTTCTGTATGCGATCCCTTTACCTATGAGGTGAACCATGTACAAGGCTTTTCTGACCACTGCCACTACATAATGGTTGAATGCAACATTGTTATCAACCTGAGTACACAGGCCTTTTAACACAGGTTGTGTGTTTAGGGGTTCTCTGTTGCTATGGAAAAAAGTGGGGCTGTGTCCTTGTTGAATGATCTGATGGTACAGTTTTCTGAGTTTAGCTTGTGGCCAGCACCTTGGCCCCAGTCCGTACTTGATGTAACATCATTTGGTGGGTCAATGATATACAGCACACAACTTATAGTCATCATATCCTTGGTCAGTACCTACAAATGTGAGTGGTGGTGGTTAGCATTCATGTCTAGATACATGTTGGTTATTTAGGGGCAGCAGCTAGTTACAGGGCCTCAACATGTATACATATTACACACACATAGGCAAGGCAGACTAGGGTTGCCACCTTATCAAATGTTCAATGTGGGTCACTACTTGTGGTATCGTGAAAGTTGCCAGGACACACCATAGCCGGAGCAAGTGCAAAGG